>NC_041403.2:83536748-83691748 GCF_900747795.2 Erpetoichthys calabaricus
ATAAGAAGCGTATAAATTATTAAACAGTAAAACATTAACATTTAAGAAGTAAAGTTACATGAAGTACTACTGCAGTGCCTTCGGGTATACCTCATTTTTTGTTTGCCCATTACATGCTTAAATGTATACATTTTTTGGTGCACCTACCCGAGAACACGCGACATATAACCGAGCGTGGGAGAAGCATGGATTTTAAACACGCGTTGAGTTCATCTGCTGGTCTCCCTCGTGGAATAACTGGTAATGTTTGACTAAAATCTACAGTGAGTAAAACGACATTACCTCCTATTTTTTTTTTACGATCTCTGAGATCTTGCTTTTTTCGGTTCAAGGCTTCATAAGCTCTTTTATGTTGTATGGTGTACTTATCCCAAACCATCATCTTTGAATGTTGCAAGACTTTCGCCTTGTATGTAGATCGGGGTAATTACATTCATTGCATTCCTAGTCTGAATCACAATCTGATTGTATGAGTGGTTACCTGGCACTGTAGGGTTGCCACCCGTCCTTTAAAATACGGAATCGTGCCGCGTTTGAGAATGAAATTGCACGTCCCGTTTTGAATCAATACTGGACGGGATTTATCCCGTATTTTTTTTATCATTTTTTTTTTAAAGCAGCGTCTCATGCAAATCATCCCACACGCATTTTATGAAGATGCCTCCTTTCCTACTTTGGATTGGGTAATACTTGATGTCATCGTTAGTTTGATTGGTGTTTTTAACTGTCCAGTGAGGAGGGCGTGTCTTTTAAGTAGAGTCTGCAAAGTGTTGGCACTGAGATGTGGCGTCAGCGCCATAGTTGAAGCCCCTAACGTTGCGGTCAGCAAGTCGGCTAACATCCGCCATGTGCCGTCTTTCAGTTGCGAGAAGCAGATGATAGAATGGTTGAAACTGTTGCCCCTAACGTTGCGCCACGGCGTGTGGTTCGTTTATACCTCGTGTCTTCTCATTAAACTTTTATCTCGCGAATATGTTATTGCAATCCGCAGCGGGAGCGTTTCTATAAACTTAATTGAAACTTACGTTTTACACCGTGCTTTGTTTCCCTTATGAACATGCTTGTATGCTTAACTCGCTCCGTTCTCAATTGTTTAATTAATTTTTTGCTGTTCGCTGTTTGCGGCTGTTCCTCCATTTCCCCCTACTTCGTTCTTTTATCTCGCGAATATGTTATTGCAATCCTTAACGGGAGCGTTTCAATAAACTGATTGAAAATAGTTTTGCATTTACCTTTTTAGTAAAAGGCGAGCTTTTAAGCCTGAGAAATCACCCCGTAAATGCACACGTTTAATTGGACATGTGTTAATATGTATGCTTACACAGTATTAAAAGACAGTCAAAAATTAACGTCATTTACCTTCGTTCCCGCGTGTGACTCGTGCTGTAAATGTCTTCCTTGTTTTTAGTTCACGTGATTACGTAGGAGGCGTGATGACGCGATACGTGACTCCGCCTCCTCCATTACAGTGTATGGACAAAAAATATGTTCCAGTTATGACCATTACGCTTTGAATTTCGAAATTAAACCTGCCTAACTTTTGTAAGTAAGCTGTAAGGAATGAGCCTGCCAAATTTCAGCCTTCCACCTACACGGGAAGTTGGAGAATTAGTGATGAGTGAGTCAGTCAGTGAGGGCTTTGCCTTTTATTATTATAGATATATATATATGTGTGTATGTATGTATGTATGTGTGTATATATATATATATATATATATGTATGTGTATGTATGTATGTGTATATGTATATATGTATGTGTGTGTGTATGTATGTGTGTATATGTATGTGTATATATATGTTGATATGTGTGTATATATATATGTATATATATGTAGATGTGTATATGTGTATATATATATATGTATATATGTATATCTATGTATATGTAGATATGTGTATATGTAGATATGTATATATATGTATATATGTATATGTATATATATGTTTACATAACCTCTTTAACACACTACTTCTCCGCTGCGAAGCGCGGGTATTTTGCTAGTATAAAATAAATAGCAGAGCTCTGGATGAGCCACTTATTCAAATTCATCCTACCTAGGAAACAATAACAATTATATTGGCATGGCGATAAAAATATCTGCCAACAATTTTCTGCTTTGACCCAACTCAAAGAATGAGAATGAGTTACTTCAATTCTTCTCACTAAAAACTGTATGTATAATGAATAAAAACACCCACATAAAAACAAGATAAACTGTTGGTTTTGAGGAGACAATCATCACTTAGCATTTATATAAGGCCAAGAAAAAATGTAAAAACAACCAATTTCCATTTCTGTATAAAAAATAGGGGGCTTCACCCCCTGCTCGCTTCGCTCGCCAACCCCTGTGTTTGGTTTTCCGGATACACACTTTTAAGATTTTTTTTTCTTTGAATTGTTGCTATTTCATTAGTTTCACTTTTATTTCAGAACTTCTGTAAAAACAATATTTGTAATCTTGCGAGTCCCAATATGCTGAATCTTTTTAATGAGGTCAAGATAGGTTTCTCTGTTTGGAATTTCAGCACAGACAAAATGATCTACATCATCAGCAGTTAATAATTTTTTTTTACAAAGTAAAAAAGTAAGTAGAGTTCTGCATTGGACTCCTGTCTGTAAAGTCGTGCTATTTTCCTCTCACAGTTCCAAAAGTACATGGGGTTACCAAGGTGATACTCCAGCTTTTGTCTAAGTTATTGTACAAGGGCTAGACAGAACGTTTTTGGCTCCTGACGTAAATGTAGCTTTTTAAATAAGCAGACAGATAAATATATATACATGAACAAAGTAACCAATAAATGCATGTGCGGTAAACTATGTTTTTGAAATTCTCAACATTCTTTATTTGTCACATGCATAGTTATACAGGACAACACGCAGTGAACTGCATCCTGATCCGCTTATCAAAAACTGTGCAAAGTTAGAAGAATATGTTAGATTAACAAAAAGTCATAGATTGAAAGATAACAGTATAGTAGAACATAATAAATAAGTAAAATTATGTGAATAAAGTAGAATTAAGTGTTAAGGTGCAACAGTGTAGTAATTATTGTGCCAAACCAAAGTTAGACTGGTGCATAGTTAATTGAGGCAGTTTGTTTGTTTGCGCTACTGCGATCTTTACTTTCTTTTTTTATATTTTCTAATTTTCCTTGTTTCATATCCTTTAACTTTCTCCACGTGTATAGCGCCGTTTTTTTTTTTTTTTGAGCCTTTCTAATTTCACTGGTTTCATAGTCTCTAACTTGCTCTGCATGTGTTTAGCGCCAACGTTTGTAAACGTCATTATGAAGTTCTACTTTGTCATTTTACTCATTGTCTTTTAATTCTGAGCCATACAGTACAATACATACAACAGAATAAATCCTCAATACAGTATAAAAATGAAAATTCTAGAAGTACGGAGTAGAATTTCACATTAGATGATATCACATAATATGATTTGGATTTGTTTTAAGTCCTGGAGACCTCATTCATCAAGCTGCCTCCCCCATTTTGCCATTCCACATCTGAAATAATCCGATGAAAGGACCCCTCATTCCACGACCCCATTCATCAGGGATGACTTTACCTTAGGCAGGCAATCAACAATTTAAAGAGATTATTTTCTTGTAAATTGTTACATATGCATTATTTTAACTTTTACTTTAAAAACTTTTGTTAAAACAATACTTGTTTCTTTAATTCCTGCCCCGCACAATGTTCCATCTCTTTCTTCCCAGACGTATAATGCTGCTCATGTTGTGAAGGGTATTGCGGCTGAACTTACGCTAAGGATATGCCTTTGGATCATTTGCTGTCTTTTTGCTGCTTGCTAGCTGCCTCTTCTGCCTGTCGCATGTCGTTGTTTTAAGAGCTGGGAACACGTGATGCTTTCCTGCCAAAAGCAATCCAACAACTGCTAGCTTAGAGGTCTGTTGACTTGTTTTAAATGATGGCTCACTGCCTGGTCTCGCGTGACGTTGTAAAAGCAATACCTGTTTTTTATTTCTGGCCACGGGCGTGGTTGAATTCTTTCTTGCAGGATGTATAACGCTGCTCGTGTTCGGTTGGGGTAGCTGCTGTCGCAGCTTTCTCCACATATGTATAGCGCCATTTTTTTTTTTTTGAGCCTTTCTAATTTCACTGGTTTCATAGTCTCTAACCTGCTCTGCATGTGTTTAGCGTCAACGTTTGTAAACGTCTTTAAGAAGTTCTACTTTGTTTTATTTATTGTCTTTTAATTCTGAGCCAGATTGGACGTGTTTTTTTTTCAATTCCACTTGTTCCGGGCTGATAATTACTTTCCTTATTTTCTGAATTTGCACCTTGATTATTCTTTTTTGCTCTTTTTTCTGTCCAACGCATTTGAGTCTCTTTTCTCCGCGCCCGATTGGACGTGCTTTTTTTTCCATTCCACTTGTTCCGGGCTGATCATCACGTTCCTTATTTTCTAAATTTGCACCTAGATTATTGTTTTTCTTTTTAGCATTTTTTTCTCTCAGTGGCTTTTGGGTCTCTTTTCTCCGCGCTTTTCTTTCTTCTTCGTTTAATCGTCGATGTTTCATTTCTACCCTATTCATTTCATTTCTATCCTATTCATTTCTACCGTATTGACCTTATACACTTTATATGCACTGAGAGCCCTGGAGCTGTGTGTGCTGCATGACTGCCTTTACACTACTGATTTGTTTTTTTTGATATTACTTATAAGTAGGGTGTGTCTTGCAAGACTCTCGTTCTATGTTCCCATGAGACGCACCATGGCAGGTCTCTTTCGTCTCGCGGGTCATTAAATTATCTTCCAAGAAGATCACGTATCGTAGACTATCAGGAACAGGATTTCTTTTTATAATAGAGAGATAACCTTTGCATGTGAACAAAGATATTGATTTTATGAAGGAGAACATATTTGTTTTGTAATTGGAGTTTCCCTCAAATTCATTTCAAGCTGACAACTAAATATATTGTAACTGAATTAATGTACGCATATTCTTGATTGCAGTGGGCAGAAAAGACCCTCAGAGACACATCCTAGAACACTGTAGTGAAATAAGCCTGTGGCTAAAACTGCTCCAAGAGAGTGCCTCTTGGAGGGGATGATGGTGATTTGTCATGATCTCGTTAATGATCCTCTTTTCCCATAAGTGTGAAATGGGATGAGGAATATCAGTGGCTACAAGACTGTTAAACATGCAAAGGAAGGGAACAAGAGCAGAGCTAATGAACTGAATCAGTTCTTCAACAGGTAGACTCATTCTTGTCATTCCAGCCCTTCCTCAACACTGTTAGCTTCTATATACAAGCTGAGGAGGTTCTGGAATTCAAACTGCCATCTGCATTCTGCACAAACTACAATGACATCACATCTGTGGTCCACAGCCCCCTCCACTCTCTGGATAGGATAAATCTACTTTGACCTGGCAGTGAGTAATGCCCCATTGGAAACCCATTCACTACACCCAAGTGTCCAAAGACCATTCTGTTTTATTTGCAAGATTCTTACGTGCTTACATGCTATTGCTTCTTGTTGCCTCAGATAACAGTTCTGCCTCCTTATTGCACTCAAGGCTTAGTAGATGTGACCTGGGGCCTCATGTATAAATGGTGCTACGCATATTCTCACGCCAGGTCAAACCATTGCGTACGCATGTTTTCGGCACAGTTCTGCAAACTGGCGCCACCCTGCATCAAAGCAGTGCTACAGCAGCTGATCAGAAAGCTCTACGACAGATTGTGTCAAGAGCGATGAGAATTATCGGGGTACACCATCTAGCACATGCTGCCTCAGCCATGGGCACAGTCTATTTGAACTTCTCCCATTCAGCAAATGCTTCAGAGCCTTTCCTGCACAAACCTCGTGGTTCAATAATAGTTGCTGCTGGTAGAACTGTTTGTACTTATAAGTACAATTTCCTCACTGTAAACTTGCATTACAGTTGTAATATTGCACAACTTGACCCACTTATCCTTTCATATTGTATATTTTTCATTGTTTTTTATTGTGTTGTTGTTGTTGTTGTTGTTGTTGTTGTTGTTGTTGTTGTTGCTGCTGCTGCTGCTGCTGCTGCTGCTGTTATTTCACCATTTTATAGGAAAATAAGTTTATGGAGGATTTGCATATTGAATCTCATTGTACCGTGCAATAACAATAAAGCAATTCAATTCAACAGAAGAGAGTGCGTATTTACAGATGATGGCGACTGGCTTCTAAGTCGATTTAGATTTCCAGGCGCTATCTTTTTGGAGCTCCTGATATAATTTTTTAAGATGAAATGCAGTAAAGTATATATGTTACATTATACAGATACATTTTTAACTTCATTTAAATAATGTATACTGTTAATAATTAAATGTGTGGACACAGTGGACAGCAGTAGCTATGAACTTGGAGAAAGAAAAGGATGGACAGGAATTAGGGGTTAGTATGTTTGAAGGAGACAGTACTACTGCAATAAATTATTTCATCGAGGGTTGCACACAGCGCAGCAAGCATCTTGCAGGAGGCAGGAACAATATCTGGACAGGGCGCCAGCTCATCACTACCCCTGCGCCACTGTGGCCTCATGTTTAATACATGCTTTAATTCATTTCATCATGAAAATGATATCAAGCATACATCTTAGTATTTAATTTGTTGAGAGAGCTGCAATATCATGAATGTAATGTATTCTGTGTCCTGTCGGCGTAAGAGAAAGTCTGTTTAAGAAGCACATAGTGATTCACACACATAGAGTACATAGAAGAACACATAGAATACAAAGCTTTTAATGTGCTACTTTAGTTACAATGGGATTTGAGAAATTAGAAAATTAAATGATTTTAAAATGAAGTTTATGACGTTCTACTTTAATGACAAAATAAACTACATGATTAAAGTGGAAATTTCGAGATTAAAGTTGACATTTCAAGCTTTATTTTTTCACTGTGTCCCTAAATTTTTTATTTTCTCTGTACACTAATAAGCTTTCATATGACACTCAGACAGTGGGCTACAACTCTCCTTTTCACAGTGACTCTGATATCTGACAACTTCTTTTTTATTTCAGGCACTGTGCGACTTTCTGAACTTGAACTTTCGATCAGCTTCCTTTTGTTGTTTATGCAAATGCTTAAACCAACAAATAGTAAGTTTTTCATTACTTCTACTTGGAAATTCTTCTTTTTTCCCTGTGCTTCTGCCATTGTCTTTTCACAGAACGCTGTACTTAAGAAAATATTTATATTGGTTTGCATATTCAAAGAGGCATAATTCTGGGAGGACTCTGGGAGGGGCAGCAGGCACGAGCGTTACATTTCACACTAACCGGGATTTATGTAGCAGAAGTGCGTGGAAGTTGGCTTATGCACGGTTTTGTGCAACTGAATTTTTTGTGAGTACGCACATTTCAACTTTTGTCTGTACGCCATGTTTTAGTGTGAATTCTACGCACAGCATTATGCATGAGGCACCGGTCATTCATTATTTCCTCATTTCACTGTCTTAACTATGAATTTTGTTTTTTTGTTATTTTTTTCTTCAACATGCTAGGAAAAGAGAGAAAACCTGCATGTGTTTTTGAGGTGGTCACTTAATATACAAATCCAAAAGGATATCATAATTGGTAGTAATGTTTTATGAAGCTTTATTCTTTTGCTATGTGCCTTCATTTAACTCAAATATAAGCTAATGTTTATATTACTACCAATCAATGTCTACTTAAACTCTCCCTGACATTTATTTGAATGCCCCAACCCAGCCACAGGGGATGCACAAACCAGTGTGTTTCTTCGTGCCAGTCCCAAGCATGGATAAATGGGGAGGGTTACATCAGGAAGGGCATCTGGTGTAAAATTTTGCCAAATCAATGTGTGGACAACAATACAAATTTCCATACCAGATCAGTCGAGCCTCGGGTTAACAACTACCGCCACCAGTACTGTTAGCCAACAGGGTGCTGGCAGAAATTGGGCTACTGTTGGCCGAAGAAGAAGAAGGAGAAGAGGGGGGGGGGGGGGGGGGGGGGTTGACGTGTCCGGAGGCAGGAGGAGAGGAGGAAAGTAAAGAGAGTGGAACTGAGGGTAGGAATTTTGAATGTTGGCAGTATGACTGGTAAGGGGAGAGAGTTAGCAGATATGATGGAGAGAAGGAAGGTTAATATATTGTGCGTGCAAGAGACAAAATGGAAGAGGAGTAAGGCCAGGTGGATTGGAGGTGGATTCAAATTGTTCTAATATGGTGTGGATGGGAGGAGAAATTGGGTAGGAGTTATTCTGAAGGAACAGTATGTCAAGAGTGTTTTGGAGGTGAAAAGAGTGTCAGGCAGAATAATGATTATGAAGCTGGAAATTGGAGGTGTGATGACAAATGCTGTTAGTGCATATTAGTGCTGGGCGGTATACCGGTTCATACCGAAAAACGTTTTTTATTTTTGTTATGGATTTTTCTTATACCGCAACACCGGTTTAAATTGCCTAAACAACGTTTGGAACATGGCACAGTGGGAAACTGTTTAAGGGGGATCTTTTTCACTGCTACACTGCTAAACACATACAACGGAGTACATGCGTTAGTGGAGGTGTTGCGCGGGGGCTCTTTTTCACTGCTACACCGCTAAACAGGCATACAATGGAGTACATGCAGTAGTGGAGGTATTGAGCGGTGAAAATGGACAGAGAACATTCCGAAAGTGAAGCTGTAGCAGACGATAAGGTTGAACATGATGACACAGAAGAACTTTTTCTAGAAAAAGGAGTCACATCTGTTGTTTGGAGATACCTTGGATTTAAAAGGTCGGATGTGGACCATTATGTTCAAATGTGTGAATACTGTTTCTATACTACTGGATAATACTGCAAGCCAAGTTGTACTTGTTTTATTTTTTTCAATACTGTGTAATGTACCTGGGTACTGTGTAATAGTGCGATGACATGTTGACTTTATTCTCGACATTTCCACTTTAATCTCGACACTTATGAGAGAAAGTCGTCATGTTGACTTTATTCTCGACATTTCTACTTTTATTCTTGTAATTTGTCATTAAAGTAGAACATCGTAAACTAAACTTCATCTTAAAATGAATATTTAATTTACTAGATTTTCTCAAACCCCGTCATAAGTTATGTAGCACATTAAATGCTTTGAGTTATGTTCCCCGAGCCATGTTAAATTGACTTCGTCTTGCACTAAGAGGAAGCGCAGGCAGCACACAGAATACATTAATTTCATGATATTCCTGCTCCCTGAACATTTAGAATGCTAAGATAAGTACTTGATATAATTTTCATGATGAAATGCATTAAAGCATGCATTAATCATGTGGGGGCACGGTGGCGTGGAGGTTGCACTGCTGCCTTGCAGCAAAGGGGTCCCGGGTGTTCCCTGCTTTGAATTTGCATGTTTTTCTGGTGGGTTTACTCGGCGTGCTTCAGTTTCCTTTCAAAGTCATGTAGGATGTGGGGTTTTGTTATGCTATATTAACCCTGCTAGTGTATGTATTGCTCGTATTCACCCTGCGATGTGCTGGCGCCCCATTCAGGATTTGCTCCTGCCTCGCACACAATGCTTGCTTGGATGGGCGCAATCCTGAATGGATGGCATATTTAAACACGTATAATGAAGATTTTTTTAAAGTTCTGAACACTCCGTGGTCTAAGTTTATAACTAGTTTTAATTTCACAAAGATGTTTATTGTGTGGTGATTGGTTATGTGGAGAAAGAAAAAGGATAGGAACTGGGGGATTGGTACGTCAGATAGAGACAGCATGCATGCAATAAAGAAAGCCCGCTCAGAAGAACATGCATTGATTTCCGTGTTCGTGTCTCCGACCACCAGATTGCAAACCCAACATTTACACAATATTTAAGTTAAACCTGTGCAATACCTATTCATACATCCAGTTTTTTGAAGCCTCGTCACACCTGCCATAAAGTTTACACTGAACGTACACCTGGGGACCTCTTACTGCGAGGGAGCAGCATTACCACCTAACTACCGTGCATGTTTAATAAAGTACCTGTTTGAATGCATTTCATCATGAAAATGATATCAAGTATTTATATTAGCATTCTACATTTTCAGAGAGCAGGAATATCATGAAGTGAATGTATTCTGTGCGGCAATTGCTGCCGGCGCCTCCTCTTAGTGCGGAGGAAGTCAGTTTAAGAAGAGCTTAGCGATTAACAACTGGATCAGGGAACACAACACAAAGCATTTAATGTGCTACATTAACTTATGACAGGGTTTGAGAAAATCTAGTCAATTAAACATTGATTTTAGGATGAAGTTTAGTTTATGGCATTCTACTTTAATGACAAAATAAACTATGAGAATAAAGTGGAAATGTTGACTTTAATCTCGACATAAACTGCAAGAATAAAGTGGAAATGTTGACTTTAATCTCGATATAAGCATCAAGATTAAAGTGGAAATGTCGAGAATAAAGTCACATGTCGACTTTATTCTCGACATATAGTTTTTTTTCCTTCACTGTGGCCCTAATACGCTTCTGCAGTAATTGCAGTGGAAAATGTGGTTAACATCCAATCATGCTTTGGAAAAAAATACCGTTGAATACCGTGAAACTGGTATAATTTTGAAAAATACTATGATATAGAATTTTGGTCATACAGCCCAGCACTAGTGCATATGCACCACAAGTTGGGTGTGCAATGGATGAGAAAGAAGATTTTTGGAGTGAGTTAGATGAAGTGATGAACAGTGTACCCAAGGGACAGAAAGTGGTGATTGGAGCGGATTTCAATGGGCATGTTGGTGAAGGGAACAGTGGAGACGAGGAGGTGATGGGTAGGTATGGTGTCAAGGAGAGGAATGAAGAAGGTCAGAGGATAGTGGATTTTCCAAAAGGATAGACATGACTATGGTGAATACGTATTTTAAGAAGAGGAAGAAACATAGGGTTATGTACAAGAGTGGAGGAAGATGCACACAGGTAGATTACATCCCATGCAGAAGAGTTGATCTGAAGGAGATTGAAGACTGCAAAGTGGTGGGAGGGGAAAGTGTAGTTAAGCAGCATAGGATGGTGGTCTGTAGGATGACATTGGAGATCAAGAAGAGGAAGACAGTGAGGGCAGAGCCAAGGATCAAATGGTGGAAGAAAGACTGCAAGGTTGAGTTTAGGGAGGAGGTGAAACAGGCACTGGGTTGCAGTGAAGAGTTACCAGACAGTTGGGAAACTACAGCAGATGTACTAAGGGTGACAGCAAGAAGGGTGCTTGGCATGACATCTGGAAAGAGGAAGGAGGAAAGGGAAACCTGGTGGGGGAATGAGGAAATACAGGAGAGTATACTGAGAAAGAGGATGGCAAAGAAGAAGCGGGATAGTCAGACAGATGCAGAAAGTAGACAAGAGTACAAGGAGATAAGGCACAAGGTGAAGAGAGAGGTGGCAAAGGCTAAAGAAAAGGCGTATGAAGAGTTGTATGAGAGGTTGGACACTAAGGAGGGAGAAAACAACCTGTACCAATTGGCTAGACAGAGGGACCGAGCTGGGACAGATGTGCAGCAGGTTAGGGTGATAAAGGATAAAGATGGAAACATACTCACAAGCGAGGAGAGTGTGTTCAGCAGATGGAAAGAGTACTTTGAGAGGCTGATGAATGAAGAGAATGAGAGAGAGAAGAAGTTGGATGATGTGGAGATAGTGAATCAGAAAGTGCAACGGATTAGTAAGGAGGAAGTAAGGACAGCTATGAAAAGGATGAAAAATGGAAAGGCCGTTGGTCCAGATGACATACCTATGGAAGCATGGAGGTGTTTAGGAGAGATGGCAGTGGAGTTTTTAACCAGATTGTTTAATGGAATATTGGAAAGTGAGAGGACGCCTGAGGAGTGGAGAAGAAGTGTACTGGTGCCGGTATTTAAGAATAAGGGGGATGTGCAGGACTGCAGTAACTACAGGGGAATAAAATTGATGAGCCACAGCATCAAGTTATGGGAAGGAGTAGTGGCAGCTAGGTTACGAAGTGAGGTGATGATTAGTGAGCAGCAGTATGGTTTCATGCCAAGAAAGAGCACCACAGATGCAATGTTTGCTCTGAGGATGTTGATGGAGAAGTTTAGAGAAGGCCAGAAGGTGTTGCATTGCGTCTTTGTGGACCTGGAGAAAGCATATGACAGGGTGCCTCGAGAGGAATTGTAGAATTGTATGAGGAAGTTGGGAGTGGCAGAGAAGTATATAAGAGTTGTACAGAATATGTACGAGGGAAGTGTGACAGTGGTGACGTCTGCAGTAGGAGTGACGTATGCATTCAAGTTGGAGGTGGGATTACATCAGGGATCGGCTCTGAGCCCTTTCTTATTTGCAATGGTGATATACAGGCTGACAGACGAGATTAGACAGGAGTCCCCATGGACTATGATGTTTGCTGATGACATTGTGATCTGTAGCGATAGTAGGGAGCAGGTTGAGGAGATCCTGGAGAGGTGGAGAGGAGAGGAATGAAGGTCAGTAGGAACAAGACAGAATACATGTGTGTAAATGAGAGGGAGGTCAGTGGAATGGTGAGGATGCAGGGAGTAGAGTTGGCAAAGGTGGATGAGTTTAAATACTTGGGATCAACAGTACAGAGTAATTGTGGAATTGTGGAAGAGAGGTGAAAAAGAGAGTGCAAGCAGGGTGGAATGGGTGGAGAAGAGTGTCAGGAGTAATTTGTGACAGACAGGTATCAGCAAGAGTGAAAGGGAAGGTCTACAGGATGGTAGCGAGACCAGCTATGTTATATGGGTTGGAGACGGTGGCACTGACCAGAAAACAGGAGACAGAGTGGGAGGTAGCAGAGTTAAAGATGCTAAGATTTGCACTGGGTGTGATGAGGATGGATAAGATTAGAAATGAGTACATTAGAGGGTAGCGCTGCTGCCTCGCAGTAAAGAGACCTGGGTTCACTTCCCGGATCCTCCCTGCATGGAGTTTGCATGTTCTCCCCGTGTCAGAGTGGGTTTCCTCTGGGTGCTCCGGTTTCCTCCCACAATTCAAAGACATGCAGATTAGGTGCATTGGTGATTCCAAATTGTCCCTGGTGTGTGTTTGTGTGTGTGTGCACGCCCTGCGGTGGGCTGGCAGCCTGCCCAGGGTTTGTTTCCTGCCTTGAGCCCTGTGTTGGCTGGGATTGGCTCCAGCAGACCCCCATGACCCTGTGTTAGGATATAGCAGGTTGGATAATGACTGACTGATATTAGAGGGTCAGCTCAAGTTGGACGGCTGGAAGACAAAGTCAGAGAGGCGAGATTGCGTTGGTTTGGACATGTGCAGAGAAGAGATGCTGGGTATATTGGGAGAAGGATGCTAAGGATAGAGCTGCCAGGGAAGAGGAAAAGAGGAAGGCCTAAGCGAAGGTTTATGGATGTGGTGAGAGAGGACATGCAGGTGATGGGTGTAACAGAGCAAGGTACAGAGGACAGAAAGATATGGAAGAAGGAGATCTGCAGTGGCAACCCCTAACGGGAGCAGCCGAAGGAAGAAGAAGAAGATTTATTTGAATGCCCCAACTGCTATATAATGCCAAGTGTCTCTCATTTCAAACTGCATGGGTCCAGGCATCACCTGGTACTCAATTACAAAATACATTAGACACTACAAAATGAATCTAACAACATTACATATTTTAAAACATGGCTATTATTTTTAACTGGAAACATTCAATATCTTTGAAAAGGTTCCACAACTTTTTTAGAACAGGAATCCATTTTTAACCAAGCAATTATTTGCTTTTTAAACAGCTGCTACCTTCACTTATTAATACTGATCTTTGTAACATGATGTAGGTGATGGTTTTAACCCTAATCCATTTCTTTAGTACAAGCCCATTCAGGCCTTTAAATGGACAGTGTCATTTAATTAAACCACTTGTTTCTGCTCCTCTTCAGTGTAAAAAGCTTAGCTGAACCAGTGTGTTTTTGGAAAGTACAAAGCTGTTCCCATTTTCAAAATCAGTATTCCAAACAGCTAATTTATGATGAACACTGAGATAAAACATTTTCCAAGTTTAATCAATCTTTGAATTAAAGAATCAATTGAACACCACAGATTGGCTCCTAATCATCAACTTCATTGGCCTCTGATTGCAGGGACAACTGCCATTACACAAGCTTTGGCCGCACATTTTAGAAACTCTTTAAATATAATAAAATTCTTACTAAATGTGTTGCCTGACATCAAAGCTCAGGCTTCACATGTGATTAAAACTGTTTTAAATGCTCCCAAGGTTCTTTTTCTATTTCAGAGCATCCCCATATACAGTAACAAATAGGTCTTTAAGAATTTAGATTCAATTATAACCTAATTTATTTGGAATTCGAAACATCCATGCATCCAAAGGGTGACTCTACAATGACCTAAAGTAGAAGGTGACATGGCACTATCTAATTTTCAATTTTTTTTACAGGGCAGCAAATATACAAGTTATAAAGACCTGGAAATCGACACAAATCGACAAGCTCTGTCTGCAATATAAATAAAATCTTGCTGTACTTCTTCATATGTCTTCGCCCCAGTAAATACAAATTATCATCAACATACTAAAAATATAATTGTGCCATCACTTAAAACATGAAACCAATGCAGTAGGCACCTCAATGCAGAGAAGCTCCTATCTGTTGCACCACTACATGATAATCACCTTTTTCTACCCTCTCAAACATACACAGTATTTAATGTTTGGAAATCATCTGGGATTAAAACACTTAGAGAATTGTACATAGATAATGTCTTTGCATCTTATGAACAATTACGCCTCAAATTTAACTTCCCATTAACACAATTTTTCTAGTACTTTCAAATGAGAAACTTTGCTAAATGGATCTTTCCAGTTTTCCTCACCTCCCATCCATTTCTATTCCACAGGCTATATTGATCAGTCTTGAAAACTCAGACAGTATCTCAATAATATATAAAAAATATTTTAGAAGTCTCTTCTTTTTAAAGATCCCAGAGTACTATTGGAAAAGGATCTTTCAGTTAACATTTCAGAAAGGGAGTGGAAAGCAGCCATGCACAGAATACACTCTAGCTCCATATGCACAAAGCATTCAATCATTCAACTTACAGTCTTTTATCAAACACATTTATCTTGTTTAAAATTGACCAAAACGTATCCAGGGCAAGATTCAGCCTCACTGGGCTACATGTTTCGGGCATGTACCAAATTAACAATATTCTGGACAAAAATCTTTGAATGCCTGTCAGACAGCCTTGGTGTCACAATCACTCCTAACCCATTAACAGCTGAGTTTGGTGTACTCCCAGATGGGCTTAAAGTGGAGAAGGACAAATTGCTTGTAATTGTCTTTATCATGCTACTAGCATGTAAACATTTCTTGCTAAGGTGGAAGAATCCCAGGGCACCTGTTATAAGACAGTGTGTAACTGATGTTCTATACTATTTGAAATTGGATACAATTAAATTCTCACTTCTGTTCAAAACTTTAAAATATGTCAAGATCTAATCAATGAAATCTTAGAATAAGCATTTATATATAGGAAAAGGACATATCTCATTTCTTGGTTGATTTTAAAGATTTGATCATGCTGTCGGCTCTCTTTTCTTTCTCTTGGGGAGGGTTGAATTCTGGTTTAAGTTTGACTTGATTGTATTTAATGAAGTTTTCTTCAAATAAAATCAATAAAAAAATGTTTTAACCACAGTACATTTTAATTAAAGGCTGCTACTTTATACTGGCATCTTAGTTCTTCATTCTTCCAGAGACTAAAATTAATTTCTCCTTGCATACATTTGTTCCACAATGCAACATGTAAAATGGGATTGGTTTCTCCACCACACTCTGCATGCAGATGTTTTTATTCAAGACTTGTAAGATTCAACACAACAACTTTTAAATACAGGATAAAATTTCATCTTTATTTTTCTTTAGTTGGGTACAATGCATGCAAATGTGCATTTGATAGCAAACTGAATTCCTCTATAACAAGCTGAATGTGTGCAGCATGCATTTAGTGATATATCTCACAGAAATTGAAGCAAGAGCTTCAAGGATTTGGACTTTAAAATGCTTAAGAATGTCACGAATGTACTTGGTGGGGCTCATGCCTAAATTACTCACATCAAATTTAGCTCTACTACTGTTTCATGGACACTTCCAAGGGGCTGTAGGGCTCCAGCAGAGCTATATACATTATAGCAGTGTTAATTTCACAATGACAATTTGGTGTGGTGGACTTTTCAGTGAAATAGTTACTTGCATTCAGTTACATTTTTAAAGCATGCCAAAAAGTGCTTGTGGGCTTATGAAATAATGTATGTTACAAGATTCGATTACGTTAATATACTGTGCATTTGAAAAATGAGATGAGCCTCCAAAGATATTAAAACAACAGACTCAGGGTTGCAGTCAGATTGTTAACCCTATTTCATGTGGCAGCATAAAGGTTCTTATAATTTTGAATTTAAAAAAAGATAAAAGATATAAAGCTTGACAAACTGGAGTCATTAATATTTTAAGCAGAGGACATAGTTATTTGAAAGTGCATTTCAGTTTCCATTTTATAACTTTAATTTCATGGGAATGTTTCACCAATTTGTCATATATTTGCTTTTTAAAAAGTTTTAAAGTCATACATATATAATAGATGTATGCAACTGTTAAGTTTGCAACAAGTTGTTTGTCATGCAGAGTTGCAAATGCCAAATTGTTTAAATAACTAAAATATATCTTTGGCTTAAAATGAAGAAAATATTTAAAAATAGCCCACTCTAATATTAAGAGTGTTTGAAACTTTATCCAATTTACCAGCAAAAGCATACAGAAACATTGAACATTAAAATAATTTCCTCCTAATTTTAAAACAGCAGCTGTTCAGAAAAAAAGTCCATTAGGGCTCATGACAGACTCAACAAGAAAAAGCGACACATTTTCTATTTAGTTCACAGTTCAAGATGATACACTTGGTGGATTCACTGCTGTGGCTTACATGAGAACACATTTGCCTTTCAGTTTGTCCTTCTTCTTCATCTGCTTGTTTTTCTTGCCATCCACTTGAAGACTCACTGTCCTCCTCTTTTCCAGATTCAGCAGCTCTTGAAAGAGTTCCTGGACATTGTAGTTCATCTTGGCAGAAGTCTCCATAAAAGAGCATTTCCACTTGTTGGCCAAACGTTCTCCTTCACTGGCTTCCACCTCCCTTTGAGTCTCGTCACTTTTGTTTCCCACTAACATAATGGGAATATTCTGTATGTCCCCTTTGATTTGGCACACTTGCTCATAGATAGGCTGGAGCTCCTCCAGTGACTGCTTGCTGGTAACCGAGTAGACCAAAATGAAGGCATGGCCCTTGGAAATGGATAGTCTCTGCATTGCAGGAAACTGATGGCTTCCCGTTGTGTCAGTGATTTGAAGGGTGCAGATGTTCTTGTCACAGCTGATCACCTGTCTGTAGGTATCTTCTATCGTTGGGATGTAGGTCTCTCGAAATGTGCCCCTGACGAACCGCAGCACCAAGGAGCTTTTTCCCACTCCCGCAGCTCCGAACACCACCACTCTGTAATCATTACTTTGCTCCGGCATCTTCCGAATTACGGACGATGTGAATGCCCCTTGCGATTTTAGAATCCAGCTGCTAGAATACACTTACAGATCCATGAAGGTTTGCTATATAAAAATACAAAACACGAATCACTTTAGAGTGCAATTAACACCAAGCATCCGACTTGAACCCGCAATGTAAATAACCAAATGGTTGGCTGGTTATAAATATTTACCTTATTTGATTCGGGCGAATTGATAATTACACCGTTTCAATGTGCAGCAGGACGAGTTAACTATTAGCTACTCGAATGATCTTTCTGACCGACTGCACGATCATCCTACATTTATAATGTTACCTGCCGTCCATTCATTTTTAGAATAGCTTAATTCAGCATCGGGTGGACCAGAACTTATCTTGTATTCGTGTATAAAGTCAAATACCGATTAAATACGACTACCGATCTAGAACATTTAACCAGCCTTTATTAAGACGGTGATAAACTTTAAGGAAAGTGGTTGATTTCATGCACCTTTGTTTGCGTAAGTTGGATGGAGAAAGATGAAAGGAGAATGAGACGGAAAGCACCAACATCGACCCCTTCTGATGTCTTTTACTCATTTACAATATTGGCATTCCTTACGCTTACCTCGTCAGTATTAAACGCATATGTCACACTTAATACCAGTTTAGCACATTTTATTCCATTTAAGTTTATTCTAACCCAAAACCACCATCTAATATTGCTCGTCTGCCCACTTCCTGATTCGACTTTTTATACATCTCTGTACAACATGCAAGCCATATGCAGCCTCACCGAAACACAACTCCTCCTTTAACGCAAAATATGCGCCTATCCGCAGTCATTCATCACCGAGCCAGACGCTCCCTGAGAGCAGGCAAAAGCCATATCGATCTTTTCCAGACGTTTGATTCTCTCGGGTGCTGTGCCCGAGGGGCTTGCATACTGCTCGCCTTCACGAAGTAGACTACACGCTACAGAAAGACCAAAAAAAAAAAAAGCCTGCGGCGGCAAGTTACACCAGGGCTCACCTGTAACCAGCCTGCCCGACTTCAGGAGGTGATTCCCCTCCGCACAATTGTAAATAGAAATTCCAGCGTTGTACTGTCACTATAAGGCAGGCGCCGCTGGAACAAACCATTTAGCCCACGGGGAGAACCAAAGAGAAAACAACGAGGGCTGAACGCTAAACTCTTCATAAAAGATGGAGCATTAAAAGACTGCTAACAGTTTGTTACGTGCGCGTGTGTCAGATTCAGGCCCAATCCAAGGACTGAAAAATGCAAAAGAGGTTATAAGCTATTTTAAAACCAATGATGGGAATACCCTATTTTTCATTCATACATTAAATACATGGTTTCGTCCATTCATGCGGATCTGAAAACAACGCTTGGTGTGCCATGCTACAGAGGTACGCTAAATGCATACAAATCCGCGTTTTGCAGAATCTGCTTCTCCCTCCAAAATGCCTTGTTATTGTAACAAATAACAGTTCAAAGGGAAGGGGGCTGTACAGTTTTTCCATCGCATAACACGTCACTACTTTATTTTAAAATAACATAAAGATAACATAATGCATCAAAAGCTTAAGAGGACTGATACAGGATATTTACATTTAAACAGAAAGATGACACGACATGATCTCTAAAGTGTAAAATCAGTAATAATAATAAATTAAATTGATAATATGATTAAATGTATATAGTCAATGCTGTACTAAACAAATGAAGCCTTCCAAAGACTAAAGTTAAGAGTAGCTGTGCATTTGTAGGATACTTGGATGAAGCACTTCAAGGTGACCTAGCGCAGTAAAGAAAGGCTCACCTAGAACTTGACAGAGATACTTCTTCTGGAAGAGAGACGTTAGAGTGGCTGGGAATCACTGCCATCAAGGGTGACAAATACATCATCAGTGTAGTGTGATAATGTTGATGACACCAAAGGAAGGCCATTTCACTCTGGTCAGACAGATTTTGTATTTCAGTTTATACAAATGAAACTCAAGACAACATTAGTTTATTCTCTTTAAGAATGTTTTTGAGGTTTTTTTTTCCTTCTGAAGCCAGCTGGACAAAACTGCTGTTTGTCTAATTCCTTTTATATTAAAGCTTTAGGTGAGAATTTGAGATGTATCACAATTTTCATTCTTTAGTAATGGCTGAGACAAATAATATGTATCTTATTAGCGTTTTGCTACTGTTCTTTGTAACAAATATGTATGCATAAAAGAATGTAAGACAAGTATTTGCAAGAACATGTCATTCAGTCCAGCCTATTTTGGTAATCTCTACCAAAATGTTTCAAAAATCTATGGATGGTAAGGTACTGTGTTTAGTGCTAGTGAGACCACATCTCTACTACTGAGTGCTGTTCTTAACAGCATGTTGCAAAATGGTCTGAGCTTGTTCAGAGAAGAAGACCCAAGTTCCTCCATGGGTTTAAGGACATATACAACTCTGGCTGGCTCAGGGAATTAAACTTCTGCATTTCTAAAAAAGAACAGCTGTATGGGGAATTAATCCAGGTCCAACATAATGCTTAAATGCATTGATTAGCCAGCCAACCAGATTAATTCAGGTGTCTCATTTTTCAGGTACCTGGTAAAGAAAAGGTAGCCCCTCGTTTTGATACATGTAAAAACTAATAAAATGCAGATGCCTGTGAGATTATTATCCAATGCTTTTCTAAAAATAATGTAAGCCACAGTTTGAAACTTAATTAAACACGCTCAAAGTATTCATTTTGTAATATTTAAGAGTATCTGCTATATAATAGAACACTGAGGTCCGTGTGTCCAATCCCTCAGAGAAATTTGATTGGTTAGTTGGGCTTTGGTGTGATTGGTGAATTTAGTGACAGGACAAAAGAGGATGTGTGAGTGTGAGAAGTGTGAGGATGAGTGGAGATGCATACTGAGAGTCTGTTTTAAAGATAGAAAGTATAAAACTGGACAGGAGGGGAGAAAGGAGGCTTTACAGGAACACGCTTGAAAGAGGAAAGGAGCAGAAAGTACACGGAGGGCAAGAGATAGCAAATATTATTAAATTATTTTATTACCTGCCTTTGACGGGTACAGGGGCTAGTATTTAATAAAAACGATAACTGTTAAAGGAATCTTCCTGACATTATGGAGGAGTTGAAAGACTCCTGTGAGATTTATAGGTTTTTGAATTATTTTATACTGAGTTCACAGCAATTAATATATGATTTTTTGCACATTTATTAATAATTAGAACAATGTTTAGTTTATAGTGTTATTTTCTATAGTAGACACATCTCAAGTACTTTACAGTCCTGGATGGTGTAATATAATTGTTTACAATATCTTTTTTATTTGGAGTAGAGGCAGGTTAAGTGACATCATCAAGGTCACACAGTGCATTAGGCTTCATCACTTGCCTGGTTTATTATATTGCCATAATAAAAATGAGGTAGTCTACCAATCCAAAAATAAATCCACCTCTTCTCTCACAATTAAAAGACTTCTTATCAATCAATCTTTCTTTCATGTATTCATTGAGTACAATATCACAAGGTGCTTTAGATAACAAATAGCAATACATTTCAAAATAATCAATAACTCCAAGACTTTTCAATTATATGTAACAATTACAAGCTCAAGTGTGCAAACAAAAGTAGAGAATAGTACAGTGGAGTAGACAGACAGCCTAAGATGAAACTACAGGAGTATTATTGGGAAATATGTAATTGTATTATTAATAAAAATCCAATCAGTTATTTTAAAGCAAATGAAAGAAGTACACAAATTGCACAGGTAACTGTATTATATTTAATATGGTACTGAAGTCAGAATTCCTGTGCTGTTCACTCTCCGGAGGTACCTTTACATTTTACAAATGCCACACTGATAGTCCCAATAGCCCTTTCAGACAGCAGCCAGCTCATGTAACACATCTATTAAGTCCTATTACCTTGTTACTGTCTTTTGGGGATTACTGGTTCATTTGAGATTAATGGTCATGATGTATTTTGCTTTTTTATTGGTGTTTGTAATTTATGAAAATAAATCAGGTCTAGCCATACTGATAAAAAATATGTATGTTTCCATCAACTAAAACAACACCAGCTGCTAATGTTTAATATAAAGATGGAAAAAATGAGGCATATATAAAGAAATGAGCTAAAATCTGAAGAGCTGACCAAAATACCTAAATCTCAAAAGCAGTTTGTGATTTCTTATTATAAAAGAAAAATCATATAACCTGTAATACTACAAATTAATAACTTACTGTACTGTACACAATTTTTAAGACACACTAAGAGATAATAATTCATTACATTTATATAGCGCTTTTCTCAGTATTCAAAGCACTATCCTCACAGGCAGGAACCGAACCCACAATCTTCCACAGTCTCCTTACTGCAAAGCAGCAGCACTACCACTGCACCACCTGTGAGGACAGATCAGCTATATGTAGCAAGAAGTAAAAAAAAAAAAGTCTCCGCAATATTCAATAACCAAAATCCAGCAATTGATAAAATGAATATATTAGTGACAGTCTTTAAGAGGCCAAAATGAAGGAGATGTACTTCAATAAGGGCAATCCAAGTGTTAATGAATAGATACATTTTGACCTACCTTAGGAGTACACACTTTAAGATTCCACACAATTTAAAAATAAGAATTCTTACACAAGCAGAATTCTCTCTTGAAATGAAGGTACATTTCTTTTCTCCTGTACCCCAAAGATGTGGTAGTCAAACTAAATGGGGCTCTACATTGTGTTTGCATGTGAGCATTTTCTGCAATGAACTAGCATTCCATTTGATCATCCTATGATGGATAAAAATAGTAAGCTCATCAATGTACCACTGGTTATTTTATAGATGGTATAGTCACAATGACTACAAAAATGGAAAAAAATTTTTTTACAAATAACAATATATTTCTGAAGCAAGCTCAGCTAAGGCCAGTTGGACTACTGGGCCCAATTTACAAACAGGAACAAACAGTCCTAATAACAAATCAACTTCAATAAACAATAGTGGGCGTCACGATGCTAAATTTAAATTTCCATAAAGCTTTTGTGATTTTATTAATTGGCTTCTTTCTCAAATGCTTGTAAAGGAAAGAAAATATCTACTTGAACCATTTAACACTCTATATTCTAGTAGTTAAAACAGAAAATTACAAAACTAATCATTATTTATTATACTGCTAGCAACCATCCTTTCTCAGGAACCTCTTTGTCCATTACAGGACCACAAAAGGAAAGTCCAATACAATTAGATCATATTTTGGTCTACACCCTCTTTGTTGGAGGGCATAAAAGAGAAAGGACTTGCTGATCAAACTGTCCTGAAGTCCACCACTCCAGGAGACAGTGATGACAGGGCAGGAAAACAAAACCTGAGGGGAGTTTACACCTGATATATAGACAAAGTAGCTACAGGTAACAAAACAAGCTGAATAGCCTGAGTGGTCACTTTTTGTTAGTACAAAATTTTATGTTCATGATTAGTCAAGTAAAAAAGTGGCACAGTGATGGGAAAGATTTAACATAAAACACTTGGTTGTGAGCTGTAAAAGATTAGGAAAGAAGAATTTAGAAATAAGGAAGTTATTTCCGATAAAAAGACAGAAGTTTCAAGGTAAAGCTGG
Source organism: Erpetoichthys calabaricus (assembly GCF_900747795.2). Taxonomy (NCBI): domain Eukaryota; kingdom Metazoa; phylum Chordata; class Cladistia; order Polypteriformes; family Polypteridae; genus Erpetoichthys; species Erpetoichthys calabaricus. The sequence goes on from NC_041403.2 coordinate 83,559,859, forward strand.
CAATGTGTTATACCCCTTTTATTTGAAGGGGATGTCAATCTTAATGACTGGAGCAGCTGGATCTTGTTGCCTTGAGGATGTCAGGTGATGACAGATTACATGATTACATTCAGGACTTTTTTTTTTAGTTCAGTTTTAAATTTCCAAAGTTTCGTGATCTTACCAGATGCTGACAGCCAATTAATGTGCTGTCTTACAGCGCTGGTGCCCATTTGAAGACTGTCCATGTATGACATGTTTAACTATAATACTAGGCTCTTTAATTTCCTTTTTAAATTCTCGTATGATATGACAAACACAACACATCAGGCAGGTAAGGTTCTTTTATGTTTGTGTGGTCCAAAAACTGTACATCTAGTTCAAGCCTTTTCCAATTTAGGCCATGCAGTGCCAGCAATTAGGTTCTAAAGTCTTATACCATTTGGTCTCTTAAAGGTAGCCAGAATAACTTAAATAAAGTAAAGAGACCAGTGTTAGGTAAGTATTGTTCACAAGATGGATCATCACACTGAGGCTGAATGGCATCTTGATCTTCTCCCACTGATGAGAAGGTCCTCCTCACAGTGCTAATTTGAAAAGCCATCAAAGATGCCTTACAAGTGCTCCTTCTAATTAATGAAAAAGAAGTCAGCAGTTTGCTGTGCCTGTTTCAAAGATGCACAGAGTCCTGGCGTAGGACATCATTTTGTTTTTGTTTCTGCATGGCCTCATGTTTGCCTTACATTATCCAGCAAACAGTGGCTGCACAGTGGTTAATGCTTCTACAGGACAGCCCCAGAATCTTGTGTCATACAGTTTGTGTAGTCTGTGTGTTCTTCTCATGCCGTTGATGCTTGTCCTTTTATACTGCAAAAGCATTCAATTCAAAACTTGGTGTGCTGCTGTTTTGAATCTAGGCAGTGAGTGTTTGTGAGCATCTTTCTGGTCCTTGCATGTATGGTGGCATTAGATTCTGCCATGGGATGTGTGTTGTCTCCGTTCTTGTTCATTATTTTCATAGACAGGATATTAAGGTGTAGATGAGGTTTGGTAAGGCTGAGGTTATCAAGCATGGAGCCTTGGGAGACTCAGAGATACAACCAGCATATACTGGAGGGATTATATCTCTAGACTGGCCTGGGAAATTCTGGGAAAAAAACTTTGAAAAAAATAGAATGGTCTGCTCATTCCAGATACACTGCCAAAATCCTCACCAGAAATTCACATCTAGTCCTTGATTTCAGTCCTTGGCTAGTTCTCCATTGCATCTAATTCTACCGGTACTAGGAAAGCCTTCGACTCACTGCCACCCTAAAATGGAATTATGTGGAATTAAACAATGGATTGAAAAGATGTGAAGTTGTAAAGTGTCCTGATTTGGTAAGTTTCTCTTGCTGAAGGCTTCGGACAACATAAATAATAATTATAAGCATCAATAATAATCAGGACTTAAAAGTCAGATTCATAGAAAGGCAGAGAAAGCCTCCTAATGTAAGTAGGCCTCAGCCATTCAATTACATAGCAGCCAATGGCAAGATGGCTAAAGAGCAGATAGTGTGCCTCATATGGGTAGAGCCTGACCTGTTTAAAGGTGCTTTATATAATGTTTCCAATAATAATTTTCCCTGCAGCTGTAATATATCATTCTGAAAATTATAATATGTGGCAATTGTCAGTAAATTCTTATTTACTATCTCAAAAGAGAATTAAATGACCCTATATAATGAGAATGTCATTAGCATTGAAACACTTGGGTTCACACTTCACAAGAGTTAATAGAAATAGGCTGGGATGCTGCAAGTGTTCATCACTCTGTGGCTGACATCTGCATCCATGATCAGAGGAAACCTGCTTTTGAGCTGAAGTTGCTGGCCTTGTGAAGTTTCAGTCAGATGTGAAGCATTTTCATGAAAAATACAAAATAAATGCGTACATGACTGGCCAACCAGCTTAAAAAGAGACAAATCTTAAAAAGTTGCTGTGTACAGCAGTACAAAGTCTCATATGTATGATTCAATGGACATTGAAACAGTTATTTCCGCACATCATTTTTATAAAATAACTTTATTTTTATTACATAACTTAATATTCTCAAACCTGCTTAATCCAATTCATTGTTATAACGGACAAAAGCCAATCCAGAACACTGCCCTAAAAAGGGAGCAGTCCATCACAGGACCCACTCTCTCAAACACATTCACACTCGTTTAATTTAGCAAGTAGAGACTGTCATTGTACACATGCAAAGTGGGGAACATAGTGTCCAAATACTTTTATGAAGCAAGGCCAAAATAAAATGTATTATTTTAAGCTAAGGATTAATCAAATTTGTTAATTATATATTTTTTTCGTTTATGATAAAAAAATCTAAATGGGGACCTGAATGGTTTTTACCTCACAAAGTCTGGACCTGTATAGATTGAAGCAGAATTCTGCCTTTACAAATTGTGTTACATTAAATATAAATTTAAAACAGAAGCCTGACATATTTACAAATGAAAACCATTACAAAAGAATGTAAAAATGTCCAGTTACCATTCATTTATATAAAAAAGCACTCGATATTCATATATATAACCCTCATTCTTAAAGAGGAATTTTTTTTTTGCTACTAGCTGATTTATTTTTGGTATTTACAGTTGAATTTTGTAACAATGTAACATTAATTAATATGATGAGCAGGCATTATTCTGCACTATCTTACTGCAGATTTGTGCCATTCCATTCTACCTAACTATGGACTTTAATTTATAAAGCTGCTTTACATGTTTATGGTGATATAGCCAGGTTTGCTAGTGAGACTGTTCTTAAGAAGCACTCATATTTATTCAGAAAAGAATCAAAGTATTGATTATTGTTTCATCATTTGTTTGTACATACAGTGTTGTGTGAATGTTACTCTACACTAACCAATACCAGTGTCATTGTATGTTATCCAAATATGGTCTCCAGTCATTGATTTTACTGAAAAGAATTGCATATCATAAATATTGATTATCTGTTGATTTAGCTTTATCAGCACTTGTAATATTGCCAATATATGTGGATACAATGGTCATTTGATTTGCTGAAGTTCATTATAAATTGCATTTGCTAAACAAAAAACATTTTTTCAAATCTGGGACTTAAACACACTATTCATTTAGTAAAACTTGATAGTCAAAAACATTTTACATTCTATTTTAGCATAATTACAGACAGTAGGCAGGTGTCTGCAGTTGGTTACTAAAGAACAACATAAGTCCACATTATTAGGGGTGCCTGTGAAGAAGGTGACCCCAGCATGCTGGAAAATTTATACAAGCAAGCACTTTATATTTCAGTTGTTGGCACAGTGGTAGTGTTGCTGCTCTCCAGTAAGAAGATTGTGGGTTCACTTCCTGGTTCCTCCCTGTGTGGATAGCACTTTGAGTACTGAGAAAAGCACTATATAAATGTCATGATTTATTATAATAATGCAGTATTAATCAGTATACTGTGTGAATGCCATTCAGTGCTGTGTTACTATTCTATCCAATCCAAGTGAGGAATCCATTTTATGAGCGTCATTGTCAGAGAATGCTAAAATGTAGCCAGTGTAAAGAGTATTATTTCTCTTAATAAACAGGCAATAATCTACATAAAAATGGAAAAGTAAAATTCAAATGTCTATTTATTTAAGTGTGAGTGTCTTCCTCAACTATCTATGCAAAGACCTATATTGACTTGACTTGTTTTTATTAGCCATTTTTGCACTGCAATTTAGGATATTATTGTCAATCCCTCCCTGAAACAACTTTTTTAAAGGAAAGGAAACCATTCGGTCTCATTTGGTAATTTAACAGCTCACTTGTCACAACATCTCACCCAGAGACTTTTTAAAAGCAGTTATCTGATTAGACAGTATGTTCCAGGATCCTGCAGCTTAATGTTCTGAATTATGATTGATAAAATTTGTTTAAGGAAAATAATGCCTAGCGGAGATCTGAATGACATCTATATTGTGAAGTGTGGACCCTGTATAGCCTGGAGCAACTCTGAGTTTAATTCTTTAAACACACCCTGTTTATCACCATATATAATTGGGAGAATTAAACTGTAGCATTTTAATTTACCTACATTACTTTATTTATATTGTACCAATTTCAGATGTTTTATTTACCCCTTATCAGGACAGAAACAAAATAGAAAATTCAGAAAAAAGATTGATATTTTCCATTGCCTTTATTTCTAGAGAGAAGTACATATATTGTTATTTAAAACACAATTATTTTTCCTGTTAATTTAATTATTTTGTTTTCTATAGTTCAGTCATGATAATTTATTAGTATAACAGGTACAAAGTACAAAGACTTCTGTCTTTTGGAGACACCAAAAACTTTGAAAAACTTCTTTGAGCATTGTTCTTCTGCACTAACACTGATGAACTGTTCATTACTTTTATTGTGAGCATGACCCCCACGAATGTCCACTTTTTATTGATTCTACACTGCTAAACTTCAAAGCTGTCTTGTTAGATCCTTCAATACCCATTAGCTATGTAGTACACATGAAAGAAACTTAGGAAAACACTAAACTGTTTTTTTTGCCAGATAAAGAGAGAGCCAGTATAGGTGAATTAAATAATTCAATACTGGTTTTAAACGAAACAGGGAGTTGCATGAATGATACAAGCAGGCGGTATCCTATTGTTTACCTTGTCAAAAACTCTTTACTGTATTATCCTGGGTAAAGTAGTGATTTGAAGACACCCTTCAAGGTTGAAAGGTTCACTGGTAGTCCTTTTTTATAATAATGGGTATCTAAAAATGAATGTTACAAAAACTCTAAATATACATCATGTAAGAAAAATCACAAACAGTCATAAAGAGTTGGGGTATCCAGAGGCAAATCCCATATAATTGAAACCAAAATCTGAGTCATAAGCATGTTGAAAAAGAAAAGAAGCAACATTACAGATGCAAGCCTCAAGAGTGACTGCTTCAGGATGGTGACACTTCCAGTTAAATACAGGCTAGGCAGGAAGAGACTTGTCCTGGTGTATGGACACCAGAAGTGACATCAAAGCTGGTAAGGTTTTTAATCATCCGGTCTGTAGAGGGAGGATGAGAAGAGGATTTAATATACACCCTGCACATAGGGTGAGGAATTACTACCACCAGAGCCTTTAAGCTGTCCCTAAGGCGCACATGTGTAACAAACACTGCTTTTGTACCTCTTTATAAAATATCAGTAAAGTAATCTTTCCAGAATCTACTTAACTTTTCAGAGTTTACAAAGATTAGTATCACATTATGGCAACATTTGGTGTTGGGCAGGAACAAACCCGGGATATGCTGTCAATCCATCATAGGGCAAACTCATACTGGGCCAAATGCAAGTCACTGGTTCTCCTAACAATTATTCAGAACCTAATGTATTACAAACTGATAAAAAGAAAGGAGCAGGTAGAGAAAACTGAATAATTGGAATTATATTTTTGTTAACAGCCCCATATAAAATGCAAATGCTTTTTTAATTAGATTTTTAAAAGTGGATTGAGAAATTGTGTTGTAATTTTTCATTAACTTATTAATGGTGGATCCTGCACAAAGGAAGACAGATAATGTGGTACAATGTAAAAGTCTCCACAAAGAACACAGGACACATACTGTATATCATTACGTAATCATACAACAAACTTGAAGTTATTTTTTTTAGCATTTGAGCACACAGTTGTGAATCAGTATACAGTACTGCATTATGTGGTGGTCTGGGTGTGCGTCTTTTCAATAGTATCATTAAACTGACACACACACAGTGGTGTTTAGTGATTCTTGGTGAGATTGTTGCCACATTCATGCCTCACCAGCTGATAAAAGACAAGCGACAATGAGGAGTCAAGGTTTACATGGCACCTTTAAGATAAGTTCAATGCTATGACTAGAAACCAAACAAAATTATTACAGTGTCCCCAGAACAGCAGAGATGTCAGGAAAATGAAACTCTCAGCACTGGTTGCTTCATCATGACAATGAACTGGCTGTGCAGCAATTATTGTTTCTGGATCACAAGCCTGCTTACATTACTAGTCATAATCTTAGAAGGAAAAGTCCCATTAATTTCTTCATACTGTGAGATCTGAAGTTACATGCAGTTCTGTTTAGCTTCTGACCTTCATTCATGTGACAGGAATCTTGCAAAAAATATTACAGTAAACACTTCTGGAAAGCAATGCTGTTAAAAAAATACATGCACCAATCATCCTGAGCCAGTGCATACTGTTTTGCAAGAGTGTAGTCAAGTGCTATGCGCCCTTCTCAAAGGAGCCTATGTTAAAAGCTTTGGTTGGTGTTAGATCCATCTCTGTTGCTGGGAAGGAAGACCTGCAGGCATTCTTGAAAGCTATGTATTTATATAAAGTTTATATAATAATACAGGAAACAATCACAAACAATGCTGCAAATGTAGTGCAGGTTGTATAAAGTATTCACTATAAGAATTAAAAAAGAATAAGTATATACAAATGACTAAATATGTTATAATTTAATTTTATGATTTCTTTGTGTCAGACTTCATTAAGCGTTCTGGTATAAAAGAGTATATGGTCACATATTTATCAAAAGAGTATTCCTTTAAAGTTTATGTTGTAAAAAGTTTTATTACACATGGAAACTCAGATAATGGGCGGCACGGTGGCGCAGTGGGTAGCACTGCTGCCTCGCAGTTGGGTGACCTGGGGACCCGGGTTCGCTTCCCGGGTCCTCCCTGTGTGGAGTTTGCATGTTCTCCCCGTGTCTGTGTGGGTTTCCTCCCACAGTCCAAAGACATGCATGTTAGGTGGATTGGCGATTCTAAATTGGCCCTAGTGTGTGTGGGTGTGTTTGTGTGTGTCCTGCGGTGGGTTGGCACCCTGCCCGGGATTGGTTCCTGCCCTGTGTTGGCTGGGATTGGCTCCAGCAGACCCCTGTGTTCAGATTCAGCGGGTTGGAAAATGGATGGATGGAACTCAGATAATACGTAACTTCTGGTGGGTCAGGTTTTCTGTGTGGAATAGAGTGGTCTGGCAACGGTTTTGATTAAAAATCATGAAAGACATTTTGAACAGCATTTTTTGATGAACACTAAGGATCTGAGCAGTCAATGTCTCAGACCATCATAATTATATACCAGTGGTGGGCAACCATTTTTCGCACTAAGGCCACTGACGACTGCTTTAACTCGAACAACACCGCACCATTATGAAGTCATTAACAACATATATAGGCATGCTTTTATTAATTATTTATTATTAAACTTTATACTGACCCCAAAGTGTGTAAAAGTGTAAGAATAATCCATAACACGAATTAATTCTGTAATTTTCAATGATTTTTTTGAGTCTGTTTGTTGGTTGACAATTCATTAAAACTTGGCTCAAAAGTTGTTGTTCTTAAACGTAGCTGGCCTTCCAAATGGTCATCTGTCAGGACTGTGCGGTATCAATTTTTAATGTACTTCATAAGAGAGAATGTACATTCACAAATGTACGTGCTACCAAAGCATGTTAACACCCGTCGAGCGTGTTCGTGCAGAATGGGGTAGATGTGAGCATCACGCCAAAATGAAATCAAATCCATGGACTTTTGGGATAGCTTGTGTTGACCATTTGGATCTTCACTAAGTTCCAACAATTCCATTTGGAACTTCTGTGGCACATTGTCAGGTTCCATCAGGTGTGGCTCTGAAACTAGCCGTAAATCATTGTCATTGACGCGGATATCAGAGAATCGAACCTCAAATTCAGCGACTAGTGAACCGAGCACTTCACAGAACTCATCAAAATGTATTTTTACAGATGGGTTGTTACTGGCAAAATTACTCAGACACGGAAAGAATTCGGAGAGCAGCTGCTTTTGAAACTTGCCGTGAAACAATTTCAACTTGCGCTGAAAAATTTTTATACTCCGCCAGAGGTCACAGACACTTTGATTTCTGCCTTGGAGTTGCTTATTCAGACTGTTGAGTTCACTCAAAAGATCACTGAGAAAAGCCAGGTTCATGCAAAAGTTGATGTCATTGAGTTTACAAACCACTCCTTTGGATGCATAGAACTCTTTGATAGTGCCTTGCAATTCATAAATTCTATTTATAACAGATCCTCTTGACAACCAACGAGCGTTTGAGTAATACAAAATGTCCTCTTTCTCAGTTGAATCATCATTTTGGAGGAGTTCTCTAAACTGGCGATGATTGAGGGCTCGAGCTCGAATGAAATTCACAATACCAACGGCGTCTTACAATGTGTTGTTCAAGGTTGCAGACTTGGCACATAGAGCTTGTTGGTGTATAATACAATGCATTGACAATAATGTGGGAGATTCCGGATATTGAGAGTGAATTTGTTGTTTAAGTAGAGTCACAAAACTGCCCGTTGTTCCTACCATTGCAGGACCTCCATCTGTACACACAGCAACAGATCTCTTTAGATCCAATTTCTTCTCTACATAAGTGTTGTTAAATGCTGTGAGAATATCTTGTGCCTTTGTTGTTGATTTGAGACTGATTAGGGACAACAACTCTTCATGGATGTCAAATGTTGGTGACATTGTTCTGATGAAAATAAGCAGTTGTGCCGTATCTGTTGTATCGCAGGATTCATCCAACACTACACAATACAAAGTATTGGACTCTTGACATATTTTGTTCAGTTGATTTTTTAAGTCAACCGCAATCTCACCTTGGCGCCTCACAATTGTCCTTCATGATAGAGGTAAATCTTTAAATTTTTGAAGTTGAGATGGTTCGAGACACTGAACAACTTCAAGCATGCATGATTTGAATAGCTCTACATCAGTATATGGTTTTCCAGCGGCACCCAATTTTAAGGCGACTCGAAACGTTGCCTCAACTTGTGATTGTGAGAGGATGATTTGAATTTGGTGTTTCTTTTGTATGGCTCTTGTTCAAGGAATCATATGCTTGCTTTCTGGCCTCATCTTTTAAATTGATGTACTTCATGTGTGACTTACAACTCTCATAGTGCTGTTTTGCATTTTATCTCTTTAATGTACTTATTTGCATCTTGCATCTTAGGCACATCATGGAGTTTCCTTGGTTTGACATGAAGAAATCCAACTCCCATTCACTGTTGAACTGTCGATTTTCATCGTCTACATGTCTGGATTTCTTTGACGGCGGTAACTGCATTATATGGCCAGTAAAACACAACGATAATTATCAGATGAGGAAATGATGGATCTGACTACTTTCATTGAAATTTAAGAAAGCTGAACTTTAACCCTTTTCGGTGCCATTTGATTGGCCACTTTAGTTACCGCGGGAAATAATTACAGCGGTACTCGCGAAAATCTACAGTGCGCATGCACTGTATCCGCAGTAAATATCTAGCTTGACTGCTATTGGCATAACTTGCATTCAGTTTGGCTGTATTTCGTTAGCTGTCATTGACCATTCCATCAGGTATGAACACGGAGACCAAACGAGTCTTCATTTATGTTATTTGTTTCGTTGAACATTTTCGGCTATTGTGAACAAGCCAAAAGGTCGCAATCATTTGTTTCACTGATACCTTCATGATGGCCTCAAAAAAAGACCTCGAAGGCCGCACTTGCCCACCTCTGTTATATACAGTACTAGCCAACCTATACGCCGCATAATTATGTATTGATGGGTGAACACTTCCTGAAAGACACAGTTGTCCAAATGGGGTTGGTTTTGAGGATACGACTGTAGGTGAATGAAAAGATGGAACTCTGGAGAGGGCAACATACAATACAGCATTTTACACGCTACATACAGCGATTCACATCGAAGCATAGACACTGCTAAGACAATGGGATACCCTTCGCAAACTGTTTTACACGCTGCATACAGCGATTCACATCCGCGACAAACAAACTGTTTTACACGATGCATACAGCGATTCACATCCGCGACAAACATGCTTCTTCTTATGGGGTGGGTTTGAGGATACGACTGTAAGGGAACTCTGGAGAGAGCAACATACAATTGTCCGTGACTGAAAACTGGAGGACTGCAGCCGCGCCCCCACCTCCCAGAGCAAGGGACGGGGCTGGACAGCAGTCGCACGCGGAGGGCGGAACGAGGCGTGCCGTCAGCATCGTTTATGGTCGGAACTACGACAGTATGTGATTGTCTTCGAACCTCAGACTTTCTTTCTTGATTAATGAAAACATTGTTGGCAAATGCTTTCGCTCTCGCGCAAATTGTTGGTGGGCGGGGCTCTGACGTCCGTGTGCCATGGTCGGCTGCTTAGTGAATTGTTGGTGGGCGGGGCTCTGTGAGTTGGCGGGCGTGGCTATCTTGCATGCGTCTTGCTTGCTATGGACTTACTGAATTATATATATAGATGTTTAAGGAAATATTGACTTTGACAAATTTGTTTACAAAACAGCTAAGTTTCATAAAAATGAACAATAATGTACATTTCATTAACCCCTTAACCGCCCTCTGCCGGATATATCCGGCACCGTTGTTTTAAAGCTAACGCCATACTGCCGGAATTATCCGGCACATTTGCCTGTGGTTATATGAATGCCTGGCAAGTAGTATAACTGACGGTTTGGCGTGGGTATTATTACTACGTTGTATTTCGACAAGTCTGTGGTTGTTTTGGCCGGTCATGTGACGTGATTCGCATGTAACAGCTGTGAATATGGCGAAACGTAAACTGACTTCAAGTGAGGCTTTGCAGGCGATTTTGGACAGTTCTGATCATGATTGTAGCAGTTCTGAAGAAGATTTTAGTGACAGTGATGAGCAGCAACGTGCGCTGCATGATACTGTGAATGAAGACGCATCGGATGACGGCGCTGAGTGGGTGTATCCCCAGCATCTCAGCTGGGCTGCTGCCCGTGGTGAACTACCTTTTCTGCATTCGTTTGAGGGAACGTGTGGCTTTATTGTTGATGTAAACAATTACACTGCTGAGCAGTTTTATGAGCTGTTTGTGTCACCTGATTTGATCAGACATTTTGTTCATCAGACAAATCTGTATGCAGCACAGTTTATTGAGAAAAATCCCAATTTACCTCCACATTCCCGTGTTCGTGCTTGGTTTGACACTGATGAAAACGAAATGAAAAAATTCATTGGGATTTTGATGTTGATGGGAATAATCAGAAAACCAGATATTGAGATGTACTGGTCTACAGATCCTATGTATGCAACACCTATTTTTGCAGCTGTCATGACACGTAACCGATTCTCTTTGCTGCTGAAATTCTTTTATTTGAATGACCACAGAAACGAGCCAGATAAGAAAGATCCAAACCGCGACCACTTGTTCAAGCTACGTCCTTTGATTGATCATTTATTTGAAGCATTTCAGTTGCCCTACATGCCAGGACCGTCAGTTGCAGTTGATGAAAGTTTATTGTCGTGGAAGGGCCGCTTACAGTTTCGACAGTATCTACCATTGAAAAGGGCACGGTTTGGTATCAAGATGTTTTGCTTAGCTGAGAATTCAGGTTACATTTATAGATTTCGTGTATACACTGGCAACTTGCACAACATTTAGTGGTCAATACTGCTTGAATAAATGTAAAAAATGTAAAAAAAATGTAAAAAAGTAAAAAAACGAAAATTGTTCAGATTTCGCCTGGCGTGGGGAATATTTAGGGAGTTGGCGGTTAAAGGGTTAATGAGGTAAATTTCAGGTTACTTTAAAAATTTGACACTTTACCAGCAAAATGCAAGCAAAAACAATTTGGAAACTTTCTTGAAGTGCCCTTGTAATTTCACAATTTTTTTACAACCTCATATTGCTTGGAATTTAGGTATCTTGATAAAGACCTCAATGGAATTACGCTGTTTAGAAAATGTTTACTGCTCCAACTAAAATACACATACTGCTATTAAAAACTGAAATCTTGATTTGCACATTTTACCATACTGTATTTGTCAAAAGTTGTAATATACAAAAGAAAAACACAGTATTGATTTGTTTTATATATTCAAGGGACTTTTTTTCATAACCTCTTTAACACACTACTTCTCCGCTGCGAAGCGCGGGTATTTTGCTAGTAGGCTAATAAAGTAGAAAGTTTCTCAAACTGAAAGGTCATTGATTATGGCTGATCTGAAGTACAGCACTAAGTGTGTATTGTGCTGTATATTTCATCAATTGTTACTTGCAATATTTGTGCATACGAATTCAATGCTGTGTGTCAGCTGTTGTTTATGTGTGGCAGCAGAATAAAGATGTTTGTAAGAGAAGGCATCTGTTGTTTGTACTATGGGAACTTCACTTATACATTATGTACCAAAGGGGAGCATTTTTGAAATGGTGTACATCCTGGTATCGTAGCTTATCCTTTCAGACATCTGGGCACTAACTCAATCACAGTAATACTTAGCTACAGAGATGGATTTACAGGCCAAGGGGCCCAATGCACAGATCTTGTTGGGACTCGTTAAGGGCACTGTAACCTAACAATGTAATGTTACAGTTTGAATGAAATGTGCACTTCATTTTACTATAGCAAAAAAAATGTAATTTAACAATTAAATTATTTCCATTCAACTTTGAAAAAGGGTCAGAAAACCCAGATGCCTATACGTTTTATATCAGTAAAATTAATGCAGTAAACAATTAAAACTCTTAATCATTACCACTAGATTCAACTGTTTCAACTTAAAACCAATATACTGGCCCATTACATTTAAATATAAAACATCAATAAACATTTTATAACATGTTTGTTTAATTTATAGACATTCATTAAAATATAGGAAAGTATTTAATAAGTTTTGTATTTTGAATATGATGAAAAAAAATAAATGAGATGGGTCAGTGCTTTTTGAGAAAAATAGTCAGGTCAGGTTAGAGAGCATGTACTGGTACAGTGCGTTGCCGCACCCACCACACGACGAAACAGCTCAGGATCCTGGTGGGCAACACCCCAGGCAGACATGCAGACCAGTCCCACTCTCTGGAACTGACCCTCTATCTGCCGCGGCCAGGTGTTACTTGGGCATTCCCTTGGCCTGGTCCAGCCACTCAGGTTCTCAACAATGAGGACCCTGCAAGCTGAATCACCCTTGGGGAATCGCACCACATGGCCGTATGTGACAACACATGTAGTGGGAATTGGAATCACCAGCCTACACTCTAGGTGTCTAGTATGTGGGACCGAGCGTGACCAGGATGATGGTGCAAGACAGGGAGACACGGACACAAAAAGGGTTGGGTTTTTTGAAAAAAAAGTGGTTTTATTTACAGGTGCACTTAAAGAAAACAAAAATAATGTCCTGCAGATTTTATATATATCGAGACATAGTCCAATACCGCAAAGGACACACAAAAACAGTAATTAAATGGAGCCCAGAAATGACTTTATACAGTATTTACTGTGCTTCCTGAAAGTCCCAAATGAAAAAGTAAAATACACACAAACTAGTGAAACCCATATATATACACAAACCAATACGAAGCTGTCTTCCTCAACAGTGATCCAAGTCAGGAAGCTGCTCCTTCAAACAGTGTATAGTACAGGATTCACCCAAAAATATTCAAAATACAGAAAAAAGTGTATATACAAAAATAAACAGTGCACCAATAACCACAACCCAATAAATACCTCCACCAAAGTTAATCGAGAGATATTTATATATACAAGAAAAAAAAGAATATTTACAATAATCATGGCATAAGCAGTAGTGCTTGAAAAATTCAAATAGCTGTTCTACCAATTACCTTCCTCTAGCAAGATCTAGTCAGAAGGGCCAACCTCTAGAGGCCGTAATTCCTTTTTGTATTCGGCGCCCTTGCACCGACCAATTAAACTGCACTCCGTCATCCCTCCTTAGGCATGCAATTCCTATAAAAAGTCGAGCAGCCGGCATGCGCATGCATAGCTGTGCCAGCTTTTGAGATGTGGACTGTGCTTCTGCCTTAAGTGAAAGTAAGCACTTTCCATTTTTTCCTCCTTCCCCTGAGCTACTGCCCAGCCAACTGCAAACACGGGATCCCTTTTCTAAACCGACGCAAACTAATATTAAGGCGCTTCGCACTTTCTTTTGCACGTGTAGGGTTATAATGTCGCAGGAGGCACGCGCAGGAGTGGAGGACCCACAATGCCATCCCGGCCGGACAATGGCAGGGCCGTCTCTCCAGTCTACACGAGACCCGCCACGACGCTCCCCAAAGGACGCTCATATCGTCAGCGAAGACATCTCTCTACACTACAGAAAAAGAAAAAAGCAAGTTTCCTTTCTTTATACTTTTTTTCCTTTTATTTCCAAACAAATGCCTCTCTCTTAACACTGCAGAGGACACTTAACTAATTTTATTTAATTGCTGGTAATGCCAGTAAGGCACATTACCACACCGTAGTGCTGTAAATGATGCTCCCTCACAATGCAGGTAATGTGCCTCATTCGGGACTCCATGACCAACCACTCATTCAATACAAAGTCAAACCAGCGGTACTTAAGGATTCTCTGAAGAGAGACAGTACCAAAGGAGTCCAGTCTTCATCTCAGGTCACTGGATAGCGTCCATGTCTCGCAACCATATAGCAAGATATGAAGCACCTTGGCATTGATATTGGGAGTGCCACACACCCCTTTTCAGTAACATCATGACTCCCCCCATGTTCTCCCAATCCATCTACTGACTTCATAGGAAGAGTCACCAGAGACGTGAATGTCACTGCCGAGGTAAGTAAGCCTCTCGACAAGGTCGACACTCTCTCCACAAACAGACACACTGCTGATGGCTGTGCCCAAGAGGTCATTAAAGGCCTGGATCTTGATTTTTATCTAGGACACTCATAAGCCCAGACACTCAGACTCCTCGCTCAGGCTCTCGAGAGTCCCAATCAGAGCCTCCATTGACTCCTTCAAGATTACAGCATCATCAGCAGAGTCAAGATCAGTGAATCTTTCTTCACCAACAGATGCCCCTCAGCCGCTAGACCCCACAACCTTGCCCAACACCCAGACCATGCAAGCATTGAACAGAGTAGGACCAAGAACACACCACTGACAAACCCTAGAATCAACTGGGGAAAACACAGAGGTTCTGCCTCCACTCTGCACAGCACTCACAGTACCAGTGTACAGGCTGGCCATGATATTCAGCCACCCAGTAAGCCGGTTGTTCGAAACCTTCTGTTTGTACAGCCACTGAAGGGCATGGTCAGTCATCAGGGTAAACCGCTGTCCCCAGAGGTAGTAACGGAGGGCATTCACCACCCTCTTAAACGCCGAGCACTCCTTTTCAATAGTCGAATAATTACATTCCCTGGGTAGCAGTTTTCTGCTGAAAAACATGATGTGGTGTTCTTCCCTATCAAAACACTGTGAGAGCACTGCTACTAAACTGTAATCATTCAAATCCGTTTGCAGAATAAATTCCTCCGAAAAGTCTGGATTGTGCAGAACCGGGAACAATGATGAGTGGCTTTTTGGTCCAAGAAAGCTCTCTCACAGACGTCAGTTCAGACAACACTATGATACTTTCTGCCCTTTGTCAAGTCAGTGAGGAGGGTGGCCCAAAGTGCAAAGTTGGGAATGAACCATCTGTAGTACCCTGCAAGCCCGAAAAAGATACAAACCTGCCTCTGTGTTTCGGGATGTGGATATGCAAGCACCTCCTTCACCTTGTCCATTTGAGGCTTGAGCAAACCCTTCCCCATGGAATATCCCAGATAATGGGGTTCTGACATACCCAGCCTGCACTTCTTAGGGTTAGCCATCAACCCGGTCAGCCGTAAACTGTCAACCACCACCTGAAGACATTCAAGATGAGATTCGCAGTCATTACTGAAAATTTCAACATTATCAATATAGGCACCCGCGTATGCGGAATGAGGATGCAGGATCAGGTCCATCATCCTCTGAAAGGTCAACGGTGCACAATTGAGACCAAAAGGGAGCACTGAAAATTCAAATAGCCCATTGGGAGTGGATAGCACAGTCTTCTTGCAGCTGGACTCCTCGAAGGGTACTTGCCAGTTGCCAATATCCCTTTGTGAGGTCTAGGGTGGAAATATATGAGGCCTGCCCAAGCTTCTCCAACAGCTCGCCCACACGTGACATTGGGTATGCATCAAACTTGGAAATCTTATTCAAACGCTTAAAATCAATACAGAACTGAACCGAACCATCTGGCTTTGAGACGAGTACGATTGGGCTCCTCTACTCACTTTTGCTCGGACGACTAACGCCTCACTGAAGCATCTGCTGAACTTTTTTGTGTATCATCTTCCTTGCCGCCTCCGTCAGGCAATACGAGGGCACGTATATGGCAACACCAGGCGGTGTTATGATTTTGTGTTCCTCAATTGTTGTCTGGCCAAGCACGGCTAAATAAATGTTGGAGTTCCTCTCAATCACTGATAGCAATTCTGCTTTCTTAGTGTCAGTTAAATCCTCGCCTGTAGTGACTTCTGTTTGAGAGGCTGCTGCGGACGTAACCATGACCTCACACGGTTCATGCCACTCCTTAAGCAGGTTAATTTGCAAAACATGTATGTACTTCTGCCGCCCTGGAATACTAACTTTATAATTCACAGGGGATATGTGGATATGCACTGCTGGACCCAACCACTCAGCCTGAAATTTATGCGGAACTAACAGAATCAACACCAGCACCTGATCCCCCTTCTTAAAATTGCAAAGTTTACTTGTCTTGTCATAATCACGTTTCAGAGCCTCCTGCTCACACTGAAGATGTTCCATCGCAATAGTGGACAGTCTGGAAATCTGTTCCTGCAGTGACACAACTCGATCGACAAACCTTCCCCCTCAAGGTGTCGGACGAATCCCTGTCCACTCTTTTTGAAAAATGTCTAACACACCGTGCGGTCTGTGGCCAAAGAGTAGCTCGAAAGGGCTCAGCCCAGTAGATGCCTGTGAAGACTCACTAACAGCAAACAGGAGGAAGGGCATTACTGTATCCCACGGGGTTGGGTCGTCATGGGCAACTCGTCGAATCATCTGTTCTAGGGTTTTATTAAACCGTTTAGTCAAGCTATTCGTCTGCGGATGATAAACTGTGGAGTGTAACTGTTTAATTGCAAAACTTTCACATAGCTGCTTCATGATGAGAGACGTAAAGGGCATGCCTTGATCAGTCAAAATCTCACAAGGGATACCAATATGTGTGAACATTTCTGAGAGTGCTTTGCAACAGAGCGGGCGTCTGCTCGCCGCAGCATGGCCACTTCTGGGTATCTTGTGGTGTAATCAACTAACACAAGCATATACTGAAAGCCACTTTTACTCTTGGGAAGCGTGCCAACAATGTCTAATCCCACTCTCTCAAAGGGGATGTCTAAAATAGGTATCAGTACAAGGAGTGGAAACTATTTGACAGTCACATCACTGCCCATATTCACCCAATAAAAATGTTTCAAAATGCGCTCCTTCATTTTTTCCACGCCAAGATGACCCCCAAAAACGTGACTGTGAGCAATTTTTAAAACCTTCTCTCTGTGCTCACTTTGCACTACCAACTGTTCGATACGCCCATCACCCATGCAATCAGAAATCACCCAATACAGACAACCATCCTTAAGTAAAAAATGTGGTGTTTTAAAATTCGGGTTCTCTCTCTCCAGATAGTAAGAGTCATTTACGACATGGGCTTATCTGAATGCAAAATCCTAGTTTCTATCGGCTTGTTGGAGGTGAACAAACTGTGTCTGGATGGCAGTCTCTCCTTCCTCCATGTTCGATGCAGAATTGCAGTCACCTCCCACTGCTACTTCGTTTTCGTCCGGGTCCGTATTGAGTGTCCTGTCTAGGGAGGCTGTTGGTGCGTGCGATGGCATGGAAAAGTCTGCCAGCTGTCCTGGGTCTTTACTTGAGGATTCATCCCCCACTTCGCAGGACAGCTCTGGTTCAATTTCAAACCCGGTTCCTTGACTGACATTGTCTGAGGCGAGCCCCTCCTTATCCACTACAGGTGAAGGCTCTCTGTAGGTGGCCAAGACCGAAGGGAAGAGAGCGTTCCTTTTTCCTATTAGGAGTGGTCAGGATGAAGTGTCTGATATGGCAGTCCAACCCTTACAGTTTTTCCCTTTAAATTTAAGAGGGAGTAATATAGTTTTGAATGTTTTAATGTCCCCGTGGGAGCAGCAGATGTTCACTTTGTCTATGGTCTTATAAGGGGTCTGCCAGAGCAAGTCACAGCAGACTACACAGAGGTCGCATCCAGAGTCCAACTGTGCCGAGAATTCCCATCCGGCCTACGTAATAGAGACCTTGAAATTGTCCTCCTTTAACATCTTGGAAGAAAGTTGCGAGCCACACACCTGGGCCAGACCGATAGCCATTGTTTGCGCAGGTGGGAGGTGGCCCTCCCAAGCCAGATGTCTCAGTTGATCACAGCAAAAGCAGCTGCATTCAGTCCGCACTATGGTGTTCCCACTATGGTGTCTTCCACCTGTGGTGCTGGTGACCCTGGAGGTCTGTGCTAGCTGAACCAAAATTGGGGTCAAGCCTGGGTAGCCCTGTTGTTTCCAGGTGGTTTGTGCACCGTCTAGTCTGTGGGTCTGATCCAGCAGTGAGTGGACGTTGCTGGGTAGCATTTAATCACAAAGGCTTTCATCTAATACGCTCAAAAGTGTCTCTATGGATCCAGCTTTGAATCAGGTCCACTAAGCCCTGGATCTGTCCTCATATGGGACAGTAAGGATCAATATGCCACAGACGAACCACCAGCCTCACAGCCATGTGGAGGAGTATCTGTTGCTTCAAGAAGTCATAATCATCAAGTCTTTTGGGAGGGAGGTTTCGTATGACCTGTAGGGCCTCCCCAGTTAAAACTGGGGCCACAATAACTGGCCAGGATCCCCTGTCCCAGCGCATCAATGTTGCTGTGCGCTCGAAGAAAAACAGGAAACACTCTGTGTCGTCCGAGGGAGCCATCTTCACAAGCACATCCCTGGAGGACGCAAAGATTGGAGAGTCCACGGAAGCCTCATTTTGCTCCACTGGTATTGGAATATCATATGCCTCTTGGGGTTCCATTGATGTAAGATCCCACTTCTGGTACCATGTGATGCATGAGTCACTGTCTTGCACCCCAAAACACAAGGCTGATTCTCAGTACTTTTTCAAAATCAGCTTTATTCAACTTCAAACAGGAACAGCAGGGTTATTTATTGCAGCGGGAACTACCACTATCCTATACAGAGACATAGCAAATGAGCATAGTTGGGGCCAGGTCAGTGGCCAAGTTATATTGTTCCCTGCATTTATAATGTCCCTTGCATCACCCATTGGCGACAGGTGCGTATAGTCTGATCTCGATCAGCTCGTAGTTGTTTGCAATGCACTCTGCTGCTGCGCTGCAAACCTGTGGTTCCCTCGGCAACAGAGAAGCAGTCCTCCATGGACACAGCAGTCACGCTTCGCCATGCCATCCTGTTGTGGGGAGTCCTAAAAGAGTTCAGAAACCTCTCTCTCTCTCTCTTTCTCTCTCTGTATATATATATATATATATATATATATATAGGGCAGCACGGTGGCGCAGTGGGCAGCGCTGCTGCCTCGCAGTTGGGAGACCTGGGGACCTGGGTTTGCTTCCCGGGTCCTCCCTGCGTGGAGTTTGCATGTTCTCCCTGTGTCTGCGTGGGTTTCCTCCCACAGTCCAAAGACATGCAGGTTACGTGGATCGGCGATTCTAAATTGACCCTAGTGTGTGCTTGGTGTGTTTGTATGTGTCCTGTGGTGGGTTGGCACCCTGCCCGGGATTGGTTCCTGCCTTGTGCCCAGTGTTAGCTGGGATTGGCTCCAGCAGACCCCCGTGACCCTGTGTTCGGATTCAGCGGGTTGGAAAATGGATGGATATATATATACAGTATATACACACACACAATAATTTAACAGTTAAATTGCTGCCATTGAACCTTATAAAAAAAGTCAGAAGCACAGATTCCTATATGTGTTATACCAGTAAAATGAATGCAGTAAACAATTAAAATTCTGTCATTACCACTGAATAAAACTGTTTCAATTAGAGACTGGTATATCATCTTAGTAGCCATTTATAGACCCATTCATTACAATACAGAAAAGTGTTTAATAGTAGCATTTTTAGAGAAAAATCGGCACTATGATATTTGCATATTATATATAATATTTTTTACATATATGTAGTGTTTTAGTACGGAATTATTGTTTGTACACACACACATGAAAACGTGACATCACAGGAATTTATAAATCCATTTTTAGATTCCAGACAGGTAGTGAATACTATTTTCTCAGTTTAAGGAACATAGCTAACATTAACAGTGACAATGTGGGAGAAAGGTCTGATTGATACCAATGTAGGCCTGCAACTTTTTTATTTTGTAATGATCTAATGGCAACTGACATTTCAAAGAGTTTTAAAGATTTATCTAGCTCAATTATGCACTGATATCAAGTTATTGGTATAGCTCAAGTTATTAAGAAAATTATTTATTTAAGTCAATGTTATAGTACTCTCAGAAGAATGTAATATCTTAAAGTATTCTTTAAATGTGTTCTTTTTTGTTGATGTTTAGCAGTTTTTGAGACCATGGAGATGTTGATTTCTGTGAAAATGTTCCAGTACTCTTTGTGTTAATGTACATACATTTTATAACGCACTCCTCTATAATGATAGTTTTACAAATTAATCATAATGTCTGGATTGCTACCTGTGTGATTATTATTAACATATTTGCATTATTTGGAAAACTTCTTCATAAATATAAAATGCATTTCCTCAATCTGTATGTAGTCTAGTCCAATTCAGTCTACAATCATCACATACATCTTATATAAATACTGTTAAAAGCTGTATTTCAGACTAGATAGTACTTGCAGAATACTTTCAAAGTCCCAATTCTAACTCCTCATGGTGCTGATCAGAGACATTCTCATGCATATCTCGTTAAAACCTTAGGTGACCATCATGCTCAGTGGATAGATATATGAACAATACGAGAATGGCTAACAAAGTAAGGACACTCAGCTTTTGAGCCTGACTAACAAAGCCTGAATACAAAGAATAAAACAAAACAGATAAACAGGGTAAATGGAATCATATTAGAGCAGGGGAATGATGTTGCCCTTGGCAGGGGACTATGTAATGTATCCCAAGTCGTCATCCAACAACATCCTTGTACACCAAGTAAATGTAACGCTCAAAAAAAATCAGATAGTACCCAAACCCCAAACTCATCTGAGCCTGATGTATCTGATCAAATAGAAAAAAAACAGAAAAATCAAGACAACAATGGACAATAGAACAATATAAGGATATAATATGCTCATGCTAAGAAGGTCAAAGGTGGTGTCATAAAAGGCATGTTCAGTGTTTGTAGAAATAGAAACCCAGACATTTTCAAGAATTTGAACCCTAACACCTTAGCCACTCAAAAGTGGTTCACACTCAGTCAGAAAAATCTTGCAGACATCAAGCTTGAACAAATCCAAGCTGATGTTAATCAAGCACTTCAAGCTGAAGTCAAAAATTCCTCTAGTACTCCCCAAGACACTGATGTACAACAACAAATGGTAGCTGAAATTATACAACAGTAACTAACATCAGTTAGGAAGTAGTGGAGATGGAGCAGAAGGTTAAGCAGAAACTGCTCGATTTGCAAACCTACAGTCTAAGTGACCATAAGAAGATAAACAAAGCTGAGCTCACTAGAGCTTTCAGGCACTGAATCGCCATGCCAAACATTGCTCTTATGAAAATGACACAAGGCAACTTCCTGAATCTCACTGAAGTCAACCAACATACTGTGTGTATAGCTGCTGTAATTGCCGGTGTGGTTAAAGAGAAAGCAATACTGAAGACTAATAAAGAACAATAATCCTACCTTTGAGATCTTGCCGTAACAAACAAGTACAAGAATGGAGCAAAAACATGCCAGGTCTGATAAAGGTAGACAAAATAATTTAAAAAATATAAAGCAGAACAGATAACCACTGATATACTGGAGCAAAACTTAAAAATGAAACTCCAGGCAAAAGCTCAATTGAAAAGGCACACAAAAAGAAGTAAGAAGTACCAGCAGAATAAAGTATTTAATAAAGAAGCCAACAGATTTTATTGTCAGTTAAATAACCGAAAAGCTGATGTACTGTAATTGAGCTAGTTGCCTTCTCAAGAACAGGTCACATTCTGCTGCTGCATACTCAAAAATAATGTCATCCATAATGAAAAAGCAGCTTAGATCGAGCAGGAAGGAAAGAACCATGGTCATCTTAGATCAGAGTCATGGAAAGAGTTCACAGTTGATGACATAGCTAAAGTTATCAACTGAAATCTACATGAAACTACAGAACTTCTTGTTCATACAGTACATCTTACAGCTCTTCACCAGGATTTATCAAGAGCTTTAAATTAAATCATCAATGACCTAAGAACAACCCAAGAAGCATTCCAGTGTGAAAAGTCCATAATCACCTTCCTGCTTTCTTTTTCTTTGTTTGAATCTATTGATTTTATTAAAATCACACAACATTCCATACAAATAAATTAATTTCTACAAACATAAGATTGAAAACAAATCAACCCCCATCTCTGAGAAAGAGAGCTAAGCCAGCAGTGTAAAAATTAAAGCTAGTAAAAATAAGTGAGTAGATGAATTAATAAGTGAATAATGATAAATGGAGAAGAAAAAAGAAAAAAAAGAAAGAAAAAGGGGAGAGAATCTGCTTCCTCAGTACTTTAAAAGCTTTTTCTAAAATGTTATTGATTAGATCATGCCAGGTTGGGGAAAAGTTCTGCACAGATCCTCTAAGTGCGAATTTGATTTTTTCCAGTTTCAAATAGTATATAACATCAATTACCCACTGACTTAGAATAGAAAAGTTAGGATTCTTCCAGTTGAGCAAGATCAGTCTACGTGCCAATAGTGTAGTAAAGGCAATTACAGTTTGTTTGTCCTTCTCCACTTTAAGCCCATCTGGGAGTACACCAAACACAGCTGTTTATGGGTTAGGAGGGATTGTGACACCAATTCTGTCTGATATGCATCTTCCTGTTTTCTAAAGTAAAAGCACAAAGGACCCAAAGATCTGTCGTCCTGTTTTTTGCCTTCCGACAACATACAACATCCTAACAGCTGCACTGACAAATAGGCTATACAATCATTTACTCAAGAATGGCATTGTCCCAGATGAACAGAAAGGCTGTAGAAGAGCATCTAGAGGATACAAAGACCAGTTGTTAGTAAAATAGTTGCATCAATAGCAAAGAAACATCTTACGTATCTAGGTATGGCATGGATAGACTACAAAAAGGCTTATAGTGTACTGTATAGTTGTATAGCTACAGTTATGGACAAATACCAAATTTGTCTATACTGTCACCAAATTTATTGAGGCATTGTTGAAAGACTGGAAAGCTGAGATATGACATTATTAGACAGGAGGTCACAGTAAGACAGTAAACATTAAATTATTTATTTCCCTGGGTAACTGTTTGTCTCCCATGTTGGTCTGTTTAAAGTTAATACCATTGACCAATATGCTAAATAGACAAGGTATTGAACTTGAAGTTAACAATAATAAAGTTATTCTATGTGGACGACTTGAAGCTTTTTGAGAAAAATTAGGCACATTTAAAACAAGGCCTCGCCATTGTGAAAGGGTTCAGTGACAACATCAAAATGGAGTTTGGCCTAGACAAATGTGCAATGGTTATTCTTAAACGAGGTAAATTAGTCAAAACCCAAAATATCCAGCTGAACAACCAAATGGTTATCAGAAACATAGAGACAGATGAAACACAGAAGTACTTGGGTGTAGAAAAAAGTGACGGTATTAATAATGCCCAAATGAAGGAGAAAATCTTGAAAGAGTACTATTGTTGAGTCTGTCAAATTCTTAAGATCGAGCTCAGCTCAAAGGATATGGTCACTGCTATCAACACTTTAGCTGTTCCAATCATAGCATATAGTTTTGGAATAGCTGATTGTTTGAAAACTGATATTGATATGGAACTAAACTGATATTGAAAAAATGGATTGAAAGACAAGAAATATTTTGACAACCAGACACATACATCACTTGAAGGCTGACATTGAAAGACTTTATATTAAGGGATGCGACAGTGTTATTGGGCTAATCAAACTTGAGCCTTCTCTCTCAGCCATTGTCTGCCTAAACAGTTACATCAAGATAGGCAAGGATAAGTTCATGCATGCAGTTAGAGATCATAATACCACCAAAGTTAAATATTCACTCCAGAAAGGATCTCAGAAGATAAAAGAGAAATATCTGACTGAAGCTCAGAAACAAGCTCAGAATGTCAAAACACAACTGTAGGGAAATATTGCATGAACTTTATGCATGAAAACTAGTGTGGTGAAAACTGAAATAAAAATTACGAAAACTATTTCATTTTTGGGGCGGTGCAGTGGTAGCACTGCTGCCTCACAGTAAGGAGACCTGGGTTCGCTTCCCGGGTCCTCCCTGTGTGGAGTTTGCATGTTCTCTAAATTGTCCCTAGTATGTGCTTGGTGTGTGTGTGTGTGTGTGCCCTGCGGTGGGCTGGCGCCCTGCCCGGAGTTTGTTCATGCCTTGAGCCCTGTGCTGGCTGGGATTGGCTCCAGTAGACCCCCGTGACCCTGTGTTAGGATATAGCAGGTTGGAAAATGACTGACTGATGACATTTGTGTTGAGAATATTTAATATATAAAAAAACATATTTAGACTGCAAATAATGGGAAGCACATATAAGTAGTTTAGGTAACTTTGGGCTTTGTTTCACGAGCTAAAATAAACTAAAAGTCTGCCACATACTGATTTATGTTGATGATGACTGTATGCAGAAATTTAGTCATTTTAATGTGACAATTTCCTTAAGCAAATGTTATTACTATTGATTGTAATGGATGTGTGGACACTGTTAATTGAAAAATGTCTATTTTAATTAAATCAGTTTTCTAAAGTGTTCTTTATCCACCTTAAGAAAAGAATAAATGTCTGTGTGGCTATCTGTGTGTCCACCCGGTTGCTATGTCTCTGTCATTCCAACAGATGCAGCATCACAAACATTAATGCTGCTTTTACAAATTCCATATCAAATGGCATATAAAAGAGACTTATGCAATGAATGGTTAATGCTGTTGTCTACTTTGATTACTAAGATTTCAACCTTTGTTAGAAGGGTTGCATAGCTAGTATTAACATTAAATGCAACTTTCTTCAGAATCATAATAACTTATATAAATGATTTAATATTTAGAAGTCAAATTACATACATTCTTTGTGTTCATAGTGAATTTAGCTTACAGCTTCTTTCATCCAAAGAGTGTTGTATTCTGCATTTGTGGTTCTTTTCTAAGGCCACAGAAACTGAATTGTACTGATTGATTATTTGAGATTCCTGGTCACTACTAAGGCAATATGTAATCTTGATGATGCAGGATCCATGAGGCACCAGCAGTAACTAATGCATGACAATGCCACCCATTTATATTATTATTAAGTACAATATCATCCAACCTTGTGAGCTGATGCAGATTTCATTAGGAAATCTAAGACAGCTACACTTAAACCTCCACGAGAATGTTTGTTGTGCCCATAAGTGTGACCTTCTGCATTCCAAGGATAACCTTGAAGCATTTCAATATTATTTTTAAAACCATTCATTAGCATTCCCATTGTCCCTAGTACCACTGGTACTAACCTGGTCTTCCACATCCTACTGATCTCAGTTTTCAGGTCCTTGTATGTAATTACTTCTTTTAGCTTCATTCTAAATAATGATTGCTTGTGTCAAGGCTCTGCTGGTCATTAGACACATCTTATTTTTCTTGTTGTGCAGCACTATTTCAGAGTAATTTTTGGAGACAGTCCTGTTCGTGGTTATTGGTACATACCATGTGATATATTGATGTTGACAATCTTTCATGGTGGTGTCCATAATACATGTCATCACTGGGACTCCAGGGTTTTGTGTATTTTCCACCTTGCTGTGTCTATGGGTGCACTCTAACAGAGTCAATGTGGTACAGCCTGCAGGTAATATGCTCTTCTGTTTTGTGGCACATTTTACTTTTGCTGTCAACTGTTTTCTTCAAAGTTTTCTATTGATGATATCTGGAGTTGAATGTCTGGCCCTCTTCTGGTATTGTTAAGTTTTTTGTATTTCCTTTGAGCCCTGAGCTGTTTGACCATGGCCTCCTTGTTGATTATTATTCTATAAAGATTCCTTTTAATTGTCTATACAATCGTTTGCTCCTTGAGTATTTTAAGTATTATTATTATTATTACTTGTTCAGTGACAAAAGGAATAAGCTTTCTTACAAAATTAAAAAAGAACTCTTACTTTATGTCTGCCTCCTAATAAAAGAGCTTCTCTTTAGAAGTGCATGAGTTAAGTCCATAGAGATGGTGACCAGTTCTAGGATTCAAATCCAGTTTCCTGGAGCTGTGCGGCACAGTGCTAATCCTTGTGCCACTATGTCAATCCACATCTTTTGCTTTTGTTGATCCATATTATGGTTTTTGCCTGCACAATTAAAAACTGCTATAGCTAAGTGTGCAGTGTGAAATACTACATGTTTACTTCAACCGGTGCAAATGTATACTGAAATGGAAAATCAAAAATATCTGTGTAGTATAAAGACAAAGACAATATTGAATTTCTAGGTGTGATTGGTTCTCAGCTGGATATTTAAGAATAGGTTGAAAAAGTTGGGATTGACAATACTTTTTAAGATTTCAGTAAACAATGACCTTGGAGAGAACGATAAACTATGAGGAGGAAAATTCACTGTTATTATGTCTGATAAAGCCCATTTTAACCACATGCTATGTCACACAAAATTTTCATTCTACCATAAATAGCTTTTAGATATTTCTGTTAGAAAAATTGCAGATATCTTCCTTGAGTAATATGAGACAGAGTGCAAATTAACCATATGATGCTTCTTGTTTATTCCTCTTTAAATATTTCAGACCCTGATTCTACTTGTGTTTATGATTATCATCATTGCTGTCAATTGGTTGCCAACACACCAGTGCATCATGGATCAATATTATCTGCAAACATTCACAGATACAGAGATTAGCTACAGTTCCTTAGTTAAAGGGTATTTCCAACATCCCCCTGCTCTTCTGACTTTTTACACCATGTGAGAAAACGTATGGTTCATCACTCCAGCCTTAAATGTCACTGTTATTCCCGTTAACAAAAGCCAAAATTGCCAAGTGACAAATTCTTTTCCCATTTTAATTAATATAATCAGTTATGAAAAATGAAAATTGTGGTTAAAGAAAACAGATCTCTTTCAGGAATATAGAAGGTGTTCTAAACTACTTTTCATATACTGTGCAGTGGACTCATATCAGTAATTAGGATTTCATGCCAGATAGCACAGAGGGCAACTCTCTGGTAAAGGTTTATCTTTAATTTTAAGTTTTACAAAGACTAGAAATACTTTATTCCTTTTTGGGTGGAACATTGGTTACTTGATCCCCAGCTTGAAATTGTCAATGTGGGTCTTATCTATCTTCCTTTATTTCCTCTATTAAATATGTGTGTGTTTGTGTGTGTGTGTTAATTTAAATGGTGTCTCTAAACTGACCAATTTCAAGCAAGTATGGGTGTGTGCATAAGTGCACTCTACAAGAGAACTTCCTTCTGACACAGTGGTGCCGGGACAAACATCCCTCCTGCAACGTCAACAGAACCAAGGCACTAGTCATAGATTTCAAGAAAGATGAGGCACATTATGCTACCATCTGCAACGGGGGATATTGTAGAGAGAATCAGCTGCTTTAAATGGATGGGCCATTACTGATAACCTGACGTGTGCACAACACATCTCAGCTATCATCAAGCAACCTCACCAATGCCTTTACTTCCTTAGATATGTTTAGAAAGTTCAAATGCCTTCATCTATGTTCCCCAACATCTACAGACACAGAATAGAGATCACCAATGGTTGCATTACATCCTGATATGGTACCATATGGTACCTGTTCAGCTTAGAACTGCAGAGCAGTACACGGGGGGTGAAGGTGACACAGGACATTACTGACTCCCAGCTTCCTTCTGCTCAGTACATGTATAACACACGCTGCTTTATAAATGCAAAAATATTTTTAAAAACATCAGATAACCTGCACGTTCAGTTTTGTCCATCTTGTGTTCTGGTGTAGGACAGACTGGTTATACCCATTTTGCTATACCTAGAACACAAGTCTTTGGCTTAAAAAGACCCTGCCAGACACTTTTAATATCAGCTGAAGAATTTCAGTCCTTCTAACAGGGCCTTTTGCAGTGCATCCTCTGTTAAAATGATCACCAAGTGACACCATGGAGCTGTCTTGTGGTACCAGTTAAACATATGGCTCAAACTAAGAGCCATAACTGAAAAATTGGCAACCTTGATGGACAGACCTTGCACCAACTGTCAACCAAAAGGACTGTCTTGTCCTCACATAAGTAACCAATGACAAGACATCCACTCTTGTCTTTAAAAACCTTGTACACCACAAATGTGTGCTTTCTCTTTCAAGCTTACTGCTCTTAAACCTGGCCATAACGTAAGCTCTCTATAGCAGGTATCCTGTTGTCTAGGATGTGGTCACAACAAAGGTTGGAGCAATTCCTTTGACTTTGAAAGGCAACCGGTGCGTACAGGAAGAATGCAAGACTCATATGTAGTGGAATTAGATGAGGGGGGCCAGACATCCAAACTTTGATAAGAGATAACAAGCACACAAGCAGAGAGAGAGAAAGATGATACATGTAAAAGACATGCGTTCCCTGTTGCTAACAACAGGAGCTGATTGCTCACCAGCTGCCCAGCAGGCATAATTTTGCTAGCAACCAAGGACATTATAGGTAAAAAACCTCAAAGCGAAAACTGCAATACCACCTACATCCAAAAGGTGCCACCAAGACAATGAAGGAGAAGGGGTCCCCTGAACAAATATAGAAAGAAAAATCCCAAGATTGATTCCAAGAACTATTAATTGTATCTTAGTAGTTATGATAAAGCTAGACAATGCATTATGGCTTTGGTATCACTATAACTGAAAAGTAATCTTTGTGAAGAGCAAGTTTTTAACTGTTGTAAATGTATTCTTAAATTCAGTAGGAAAGTTCAGAGCATCATCTTACATGCACATACCAAAACTCTTGTGTGTATGTGTAGGTGCTGGTAACCCAGTGTAGGGTAGCTGTGAGTAAGTCAACACCACCTTCACAATGCAGGCAGTATAAACATAATAAATAGCTTAAGAACCTATCCATGTTGACCACCCAAGCTGTAGGATCAGAATTCATAAACTATGTGTGTTTTTCTATAGGAGAGAAAAAGTTACACTAAGATATTGTAATTTTATATATTGTGTTGTTTGTTATTGTCCTTCATCTATATATACCTATATACATACAGTACTGTGCAAAAGTTTTAGGCAGGTGTGAAAAAATGCTGTAAACAAAGAATGCTTTCAGAAATATAAATAATGATTGTTTATTGTTATCAATTTACAAAATGCAAAGTGAGCGAACAAAAGAAAAATCTAAATCAAATCGATATTTGGTGTTACTACCTTTTGCCTTCAAACCAGCATCAATTCTTATAGGTACACTTGCACAAAGTCAGGCATTTTGTAGGATTATAGTCAGGTGTATGATCAACCAATTATACCAAACAGGTGCTAATGATCATCAATGTCACACGTAGGTTGAAACACAGTCAATAACTGAAACAGAAACAGCTGCGTAGGAGGCTTAAAACTGGGTGAGGAACAGCCAAACTCTGCTACCAAGGTGAGGTTGTGGAAGACAGTTTCATGTCATGGCAAGATTGAGCACAGCAACAAGACACAAGGTAGTTATACTGCATCAGCAAGGTCTCTCCCAGACAAAGATTTCAAAGCAGACTGGGGTTTCAAGATGTGCTGTTCAAGCTCTTTTGAAGAAGCACAAAGAAACGGGCAACGTTGAGGATCGTAGACACAGTGGTCGGCCAAGGAAACTTAGTGCAGCAGATGAAAGACACATCAAGCTTATTACCCTTCGAAATCGTAAGATGTCCAGCAGTGCCATCAGCTCAGAACTGGCAGAAACCAGTGGGACCCAGGAACACCAATCTACTGTCCGGAGAAGTCTGGCCAGAAGTGGTCTTCATGGAAGAGTCGCAGGCAAAAAGCCATAACTCCAACGTGGAAACAAGGCCAAGCGACTCAAGTATGCACGAAAACATAGGAACTGCGGTGCAGAAAAATGGCAGCAGGTGCTCTGGACTGATGAGTCAAAATTTGAAATATTTGGCTGTAGCAGAAGGCAATTTGTTCGTCGAAGGGCTGGAGAGCGGTACAATAATGAGTGTCTGCAGGCAACAGTGAAGCATGGTAGAGGTTCCTTGAACGTTTGAGGCTGCATTTCTGCAAATGGTGTTGAAGATTTGGTCAGGATTAATGGTGTTCTCAATGCTGAGAAATACAGGCAGGTACTTATCCATCATGCAATACCATCAGGGAGGCATATGATTGGCCCCAAATTTATTCTGCAGCAGGACAACGACCCCAAACGTACAGCCAAAGTCATTAAGAACTATCTTCAGTGTAAAGAAGAACAAGAAGTCCTGGAAGTGATGGTATGGCCTCCACAGAGCTCTGATCTCAACATCATCGAGTGTGTCTGGGATTACATGAAGAGACAGAAGGATGTGAGGAAGCCTACATCCACAGAAGATCTGTGGTTAGTTCTCCAAGATGTTTGGAACAATCTACCAGCTGAGTTCCTTCAAAAACTGTGTGCAAGTGTACCTATAAGAATTGATGCTGTTTTGAAGGCAAAGGGTGGTCACACCAAATATTGATTTGATTTAGATTTCTCTTTTGTTCATTCACTGCATTTTGTTGATTGATGAAAATAAATGATTAACACTTCCATTTTTGAAAGCATTCTTTGTTTACAGCATTTTTTCACACCTGCCTAAAACTTTTGCACAGTACTGTATATCTATATATATATCTATATCTATATCTATATCTATATCTATATATATATATATATATATATATATATATATATATATATATATATATATATATATATATATACACCTTCTGTTATCCTTAAGTTATAAATACATTATTATTTTGGATTATTGCAGCAAGGGTGTTTGGGTTATTTGTTGAAAAACAATGTATCACTATGTCTGAATCACAGCAGAGAAAGTGAAAGTATTTGATATGGAATATTATTGATCTCTTTATATTTATGATGTCCTAGCTTGAACATGAAATAGAGATCTCTAACATTTCCTACACTGGCATTAGGGCCATCAGCAGTTGCACCACTAGTGCCAGAAATATTTTTTATCCACAAGTCATAAAGCTACTTAACAGCCACTTATATTAACAACTGCATGATGTTTTCTTGCATATACTATACTGTATATTGTATATATGTTTTTTCAGTATATGACCTTGTATCCATTGTCTATTTTATCTCTTGCTGATATTGTATTATTATTGTCACTAGTCTAATGGAGATATAAATAAGAATTTCATTATATTGTGTACTTAATAAGCTTGAACTCGAAAGGCTGCAGAAACCCTGCAATTGAATAACCCATATTCAGAAAATGGGTAAGCAGATATATTCATTTTCTGGGAAAATGTGGTGTGGGATGCTCAGACTATTAATCTGCTTCAGCAGCCACTGGTACAGCTTTGTTAAATTAAGCTATTAAAATCCAAATGGGACTTAATGGGAACATCCTGTATGGATATCACTCTTAAAACAGTAAATGCATATTTTCATAGAAAAAGGTAACCTGCTCGGAATTCTTCTAGGCAGAAAAACAATTTAGTGGTCATTGGTTTAAAAGTGTACATTAGATGGACCAATAGATTAAAAAGGATAGCAATGGTAAGATGTCATTGGGAAGAGAACACTAATTAAGGCTGTCACATTCCATGCAATCAAGCCACATGTTTGAAAAAGGGGGATTAGGAGAGATGTGCCTGTAGGTGCCTGAATGGACAGTTCCACTCCCAGTTTGTAACCCTTGTCTTGAGTAAGGATGATGCTGGAGCTTCAGGTAATTGTCAAACATAATGCAATTAGCACATTGTTACCCCTCATTTCTTTAGAGCTTTAGTTAATTTTTATATAAGTTGTAGTCTTATGGTAATTCACCTCTTCTGAAGAATTTGTTAAGTCCATCATTGATACTTTGTCTTATTCCAACCATTTAGGAAGTGTGGCTCACCCTCTTAGTCACTCAAAGTATTACTATCACTCCTAAACTTGTGATTCGTCTCATTCTCACCCATGAATGTGGGTGCTCAGTAAACCTTTGGATTCAACTTAGCTTTGGACATTGCTTCAGGGTCACTTCAGGTCAAGCCCAAGAATCACTTCTGGGGTCAAGGTCCATTCTACTTTGTACCAGAGACATAAGACTAAAGTTTACTGCAGTGGTGTGTGAATTTCCTTCATCCCTGAACCTTAAGTTATATTATTGGGGTGATATTTCCAGGCCAGCCATCTTGCTGGCTGGCCTCTCATCAGGGGAACCTGGTTCTTGCTTTCTATGCCTGGGACCATCTGCTGCCCTCTCTTTGTCACAAGGTTTCTTAAGTCTCTTAATCTCTTTTCACCCTTCTTGACCTCAATTTCAATCATTTCTTGAAGTACCAGGAGTCCCTCATCCACAGAAGGATTGTCTATCCTGTCCCTGTGGAGGGGATTGCTGAATTCATTCCAGGTTACCCTACGTCAAGCCCGCCTAGTGCACATTGTGTTTTTATAGGCAATACTGTACATCCAACTGAATGGCACCCTTCCTGATGACATATATCATTTACGAAGTCGGATGTTACTGCTGGAGCCTGTCCCTACCCTGTGGAAGCACAGGACACAAACACAAATCCAGAAAACTGTAATCCTTAGGTAATTATGCTTGTAATCCAATATTGGGGTGAAGCATTGAAACACAAAACATAGATTATTGAGGTCTTGTTGGCTTCTTCGGTCTCACCTTTAAAGTCTGTGCAAAACATTATTTCACCCAACAACTCCTGCTGCAACACTTGAAGCTGCCCAATGGCAAAGTACTACCAGGACTGCCTTACTTTGTAGTCCATTTAAGTAATATTGCTACAGATTTATCTGTAAACACTGTACATTAAAACTGTCATTGCCTAAAATTCTCATCATGTAGCAAGGAGCTTCTGGTACAAGAGTTAGCCTCATTTCTTGTGTGTTTCATAAACAGTAATGAAGGATGCTTCAATTTCAATTTGTGCAACAGGAATCATTCCCTTATGGTTCATACATTTTAAGGTAACAGATCATCTACAACATTTTTGTGAGTGTATCCATTTTGTCTACAAAGTTTTAAAAGCATTTTTACCTCTAAAGGCAATTGTTCTCATATATGGCACATCTTCATCTAATAGCCATAATGCAGAACCTGCCGTGAGTAATTACTGTATTAGTCATGTCTCTCCCACTGTATGAGTAGAAAAAAAAGCAGAGTCATGAAGCCTTGACATTAAAATGTAATAAAGCAAAAAGAATCTAAAAATGTCCTTGTGGCCAGGCAGACTAATAGCTCTTTCATTCTAAGAAGAAGAGAGATGAATTTATTTACCTTCTCTATTTCAAAATCTTCTTACATTGCAAATATGCATCCCTCACACCAGTCCTAATCATCATGGTTTCAGTGACATGAGTTCAAAACTCAGCCTGTATTTTGTGAAGTATTGTGTCAGAGGTAAGTGCCTGTGTGCGCTCTGTGATGAACTGATGTCTCAGCCCAACATGGCTCTACATAACATAAATTGATGCTGTTAGCTTTTCAGTAGAATATGTTGGTACAGATAACGCATATGAAACCAATGCACTGCATACACACTTACCAGCCACTTTATTAGGTATACCTTGTTAGTACCGGGTTGAATCCTCTTTTGTCTTCATAACTGCTTCAGGGATTTTGGTCCATATTGACATGATAGCATCATGCAGTTGCTGCCGATTTGTCGGCTGCACATCCATGATGCGAATCTCCCATTCTACCAATTTCCAAAGGTGTTCTATTGGATTGAGGCCTGGTGACTGTGGAGGCCATTTCAGTACAGTAAACCCATTGTCATGTTTAATAAACTAATTTGAGATGATTTGAGCTCTGTGACATGACGTGTTATCCTGCTGGAAGTAGCCATCAGAGGATGGGTACACAGCAGTCATAAAGGGATGGACATGGTCTGCAATTATATGCTGGTTGGCTGTGGCATTTAAACAATGCTCAGTTGGTACTAAGGGGCCCAAGGTGTACCAAGAAAATATCCTCCACACCATTACATCACCACCACCAGTCTAAACTGTTGATGCAAGGCAAGATGGGTGCATGCTTTCATGTTGTTCATGCCAAATTCTGACACTACCATCTGAATGTCACATTTTTTCCAATCTTCCATTGTCTAATTTTGGTGAGCTTGTGTGAATTGTAGACGTAGTTACTTGTTCTTAGCTGGCAGGAGTGGCACTTGGTGTGGTCTACTGCTACTGTAGCCCATCTGCTTCAAGGTTTCATGTGTTTTGCATTCAAAGATCCTGTTCTACATACCTTGGTTGTAACAAGTGTTTATTTGACTTACTGTTGCCTTTCTATCAGCTTGAACTAGTCTTGCCATCCTATTCTGACCTGTGGCATCGATAAGGCATTTTCTCCCAGGGAACTGCCACACATTAGAAATGTTGCCTTTTCAGATCATTCTCTGTAAACCCTAAAGATGTCTGTGCCTAAAAATACCAGTAGATCAGCAGTTTCAGAAATAATCAGACCAGCCTGTCTGGCACCAACAACCATGCCACTTACAAAGTAACTTAAATCACCTATATTATGGGTGGGCAAAAGTAGGTTTACAGTTGTTCATATGGAAAAAGACATGCAGGTTATGAATATTCCAATAGGTTTATTAACACAATAGATTTATTATGTTTGTTAAAAGAATGTCACAGTAATAATAATAATAATTCTTTGCATTTATATAGCGCTTTTCTCACTACTCAAAGCACTTAGCAATTGCAGGTTAAGGGCCTTGCTCAAGGGCCCAACCGAGCATTTACGGGATTCGAACAATGGCATAGTGCCCTTAGGTGCAATCTTGTAAGTGCTCAAATTGTCAGCTTTCATTATTTACACATTCTTGTAGTCTACTTGCTACACTCAAGTGCAATTTGCACAGAGTTCTTTATTGTCATTAATATCTTGATATGCTTCTCTTATGTAGCCAATCATGTCATTCACAGTATGTGGTTGTTGTGAAAAGATGTTATCTTTGATAACGCCACAAAAGAAGAAGTCCATTGCGATGAGGTCTGGTAATCGTGCTGGCCATTACACTGGGCCTCATTGACCCATTAACCTGTTGAGTAATTGTTCTTCAAGAAACTTGCACATTTTATGACACAGATTGGTGGAGCTCCGTCTTGTTGAAAGAAGAAGTCTTCATTATCATGCTGTCTCTGTAATTGTGGTAAAATAGTGTCCCACATCGTGTTAAGATACAGGTCATGTGTAAGGGTTGTATGGAAAAAAACAGGTCCAAGTATCCCTTTACATGAAAGACCTGCCCAAACTGTAACCCCCAGCGGATTCAACTGTTCTTCTGACATTACATGGGGACTTGTGAAATAGTAGGCACTGTTTTCTCGATTTACAGCACCTGAAAGTTTAAATTGAGCTTCATCAGACCATGTAATTTTAACAATGATGCCATTGCCGTGTCTTTCTTCATTCATAACCACTTTGCAGAATTGTAAATGACGATCCGGATCATCCTCTAATAACTCACAAATCAATCTTGGCCAATACATTTCAAAATGTAAATGTTGCATTAGGTGACTCAAAGATTTATGGGGAATGCCCAACTCAAAGGAAGCTCTTTTTATTTTCTGGGACATTCTGTAAATGCCAGAATTACTAACATGTCATTTTTCTGGTTGTTAACACTCATCGGTCAACCACTTTTTGAAACATTACAGATGGACCTAGTTTTGTTGAATTTACCGCGTATTCTGTTAATTGTTTGTCTACTTGGTGGAGGTGTATCAAATTGTTTAGTCCATTCTGTCAAACCTTTTTGGCAATCTCTGTCTTCCAGTATTGTTTAAATATCCACTTCGTTGGTCATTGGTTAAATTACCAGCCATCATCACTTAAAAGAAAATTCATAAGTAAGGATATGAAATAATAACAAGAAGAAGAAGAAGAAATATCTCAAAGAACCAGGAATAAGTATTTTTTAAACTTCATTCCCCATACAGGGTTCTCAAACCTTCGCCGTTTCCTGCATACAAGACATCTAACATGTTTAACTGTTGAGGCTGAATAAACCTCATGCGGGCACGTGCACTTCCTGCCTTGCCTTGTCACCTTTGTGCTCTAGGCTCTACCTGAGCTTTGAACCCAGCCCGGCCCAGCTCAGGGGCTGAGGACCCCCCGGTGGCCCCCATTAAGCCCTTGCCCAGGGGAGAATTGAGAAGCCTGGGTAAATCTCCGACCTTACAAATTTTGTCTCCCTCTTCCTTGGTAGGAGCTCATTTGACTGGTTCCTCTAAGGGAGTCTTCGAGGACCCTAGCGGCAAACCCTTTTCTTGCCCTGCTCTGCTAAGTCTTAAGGGTGCCCTGGTAGCAGCACCAGAACCCTTTACGGAAGTCTTGTCCAAGCCGATATGTTCCTACGTATTACTAGTTCTGCTCCTGGGTCATGTAGAAAAAGCAGGCAAGGGGTCATGTAGAGAAAGCAGGCACGGGGGTCATGTAGAGAAAGCAGGCACGGGGGTCATGTAGAAATGCAGGCAAGAGGTCATGTGAAAAAGTGGGAAGGCAATGACAAAATTGTCTAAGTCCAGGCGGGCTGGGGGGGTCATGTAAAAACTGGACAGAAGGGCATATAAGATCAAACCAGGTAGGGGGTCATGTAAAAACCGGGCAGGGGGTCAAGTAAGATCAAAGCGGACAAGGGGTCAAATAAAGCCGGGCTTTCTGGTCATGTAAATTCAAAATGGACAAGGGGTCGTGTAAAAACTGGGCTTTCTTGTCATGTAAATTCAAAACGGGCAGGGGGTCATGTGCAACTGAGCTTTCTGTTCATGCAAATTCAAAGCAGACAAGGGGTCATGTAAAACTGGGCTTTATGGTCATGTAAATTTAAACAGGGCAGGGAGATCATGTAAAATCAGGTGAGGGGTGGGATGTAAAACTGGGCTTTCTGGTCATGTAAATTCAAACCAGGCACGGGTTTATATAAAACTGGGCTTTCTGGTCATGTAAGATAGATACATAATCCTCTGTGGGCTGCGGGCTGAGGCTCTTCCACCAGTTCCACTAATGGAGTGCCAGAGGGCCCTTACAGCAGACATTCAGCTCAGTTTGGTTGGCTGAATCTGAGGGTCACACCAGTACCCTTTACGGAAGTCTGGTCCCAGCTGATATGTTTCTGCGTATTACTAGTTCTGCTGCCATCAGGCATCCTGGGATGCAGAGTGGAATCCAGGGGAGAACCAAGAGGCTTGGGCAAAATCTGTCTCGGCAAAGTACCCCTCTTGAAGGCCCCTTCGTGGTCAGGATTTAGACCCTTCAGTTCCTCCCACCCTTCGGACATCATACATGGACCTCTGGGCCATCTTCCTCTGCCCGGCCTTACTGGTGGGCCGGCACCGGGGGTGGAGGGGGTTTATGTGGGAGGGTCATGTTCCTACCTCTGGGGTGCCTGGGCACTGCCTTCCACAATGGTCCCGAGCCATCATCAGCATGGCCTAACAGATGGGCCGGGCTGCCGTGAAGTGGTCACTTGACATCCCTCGGCCCGCACTGGCTGCTGACCTCAGCTTGTTGTGCTAGAGGGCGAACCAACATGACTTATAAGCACTCAGAGTACAACAAGAGAGGGCCTTGGATGGGCCAGTGCTTCAGGCCCTTTGGTTCCTCCCATCCTTCGGACATCATATGTTTTCAGAAGGTCAGGCGCCAGGGTGTGTCCCTACCTCCGTGATGGTGAAACCAATCAGCTCCCCAATTGGTGGGTGTTCTATGACACAGAGGTTCTACTCCACAGGGACTGTGGGGATGGGGTTGGCCAACCCCTTCTGCCACATGGGCCTGGGCACCCTAGAGACACGATGTCTCTGGCACTCAGAGGCAAAAGATAGCGTGGATCCTGCTCTGGACCTGAACCCTTGGGGCCCCATCACAACCTCATGATAAGCCGAGACATAGAACCGCCCGCCTGGGAGGTCCGGTGATGGATGTTGGCAGCTTCACAGGAACTGTTTAAATGAAGGTGGGCTCCAGTTGTTGGAGTGGTGGGCCCACAGCGCCTTCCTTCTGGCTGGACTAGCTGGGTTTGCGGCAAATGGCTGACCGCATAGCTCCCCTTCGTGCCCCTGGCTCCTGCCCTGCAGAGTCCGACCTGGTGGTATGGAAGGACTCTGTTGGTACCAGGGGCCGGGCAAACCAAAGTGTCTGTGCGGCCTGCCCAACTGGCCCCGGTCTAATGACCGTACCGCCTCGCTGAACCATGAAACCACCCCCCACCATCTGTCAGAGGTACACACCCACCACTGGGATCACCTTTGCCTACATTGTTGATCCTGCCAGTAATATATGCTAGTTTCAAAGATTAAGCCATGCATGTCTAAGTGCACATGGAAGTGACAGTGAAACTGTGAATGGCTCATTACATCAGTTATGGTCCCTTTGATCGCTCCATGTTATTTGAATAACTGTGGTAATCCTGGAGCTAATACATGCCAATGAGCGCTGACTCCTGACCCAGGGAGATGCGTGCATTTATCAGACCAATGACCCCCTGCCTGGTTTGCAGTTAAAAAGCTTGTAGTTAGATCTTGGGGACTGAGCTGGTAGTCCACCTTGAAGCGAGCTGCCGCTTGCTCCAGCCCCTGCCTCTCGGTGCCCCCTCGATGCTTTGACCGGGCCAGAGGGGTCCGAAAATTAGAGTGTTCAAAGCAGGCCCCCAAGCCTGGTTCTATTTTGTGAGTTTCCTGATCTGGGGCGATGATTAAGAAGGACTGCTGGGGGCATTCACATTGCGCTGCTAAAGGTGAAATTCTTGGACTGAAAGCATTTGCCAAGAATGTTTTCATTAATCAAGAACGAAAGTTGGATGTTTGAAGACTATCAGATACTGTCATAATTTCAACCATAGTGTCTGTGTCTGTCCGTTTGCTATGACTGGCATTCCAGCACAAGTGCATTGCATTTGTCATTCCAACAAATGGCACATCACAAACATTAACACTACTTTTATGAATCCCATACCCAATAGCATAAAAACTGAGACATACACATTGCATTTGTCATTCGAACAGATGGCATATCACAAACCTTTGTAGTAATACATTTTATTACTACAAATGTTTGGGATACGCTATCTGCTGGAATAAGGGGAGCTGCCCAGGGACCAGCCTTAGGACATGCCCAAACCTCCTGAACTTGCTCCTCTCAATCCTAAGGAGCAGCGACTTTATTCTGAGGCTCTCCTCATCCTATCATGGTATTTCTGCCTCCTTTCTGCCACGTGTACTCACAACCTCTTTCTTTCGGTCATTATTTACAGCTCAGGACCTTAGGTAAGTACATGGATGTAAATCGACCATTAAGCCAAGTGTTTTGTTTTTAGACACAGCTCCCGCTTCACCACCACAGACGGCTACAGTGCTGACTGTACAGCTGCCATCGCTCCAATCCACTTGTCGATCAACATGTTCCTTTTATCCATCGCTTGTGAAAAAGGTGCCAGGATACTTGAACTCTTCAACTAAGAACAGTTGTCCCCCCAGTTCCCCCACCCCAGGACTACCTCATCTGCATAAATCAATAGTGCTATCACTAGCCTCCCCAACTGAACATCCTTAGATACTTGGCTGTGCCTTTATATCCTGTCCATGAAAACACAAACCCATATAGCCCACCTGGCCTTAGCTCAAAACATTGATATGAAGCTGTCTTTTGGACTCACCACCTGCAAGATGAAGGGTGGGGCCAATTTAGTTGCAGGTATAGGTGGCAAAAACCTACATGGACTAAATCCTGACGATGAAAACCAGCTTTAGGAACTTGGAACATTACCTTGCAGGAAGGAAGTGTCAGATTTAATACTTTCTGGCTGTTAAAAAGCAGATAACCCAGCTGAAAATAAGGATGCTAGGCCCTTAATAAAATATAAAAAGATAGCAGAGGGAATAAAACTTTGTGGCTGCTACATCTAAAGCAGGGACATGTGGAACAGTGGAAATGAGTAGACAAAGCCAAGACATCTAGAGCTTTACAGACCTCCAACATCACAAAGTTACAGAAGCCAGTAAAGAGAGCAAATCTGGTGCAAATTATAAGCATGCTGGGATAACCTGGAAGTATCCTTTTAATAGCCGACGGTAATAGGCACTAGCCGAGTTGGAAGCTGAGAGATGATCTGCTTCAAAACAAAAACCCAAATGACAAGAGGAGTATAAAACAGAGGTTTAGAGAGAGAGAGAGAGAGAGAGAGAGAGACATTTTATAATAGTTTAAGGTAGGCAAGAGGACAAGCCATTTTATCCATAGACAAGAGCCCAAAGACCCATAAAGGTGGACTTACAGTGTTTGCTCCCCTGTGTGCTTTTCTTGTTTAATAAGAACTCTGTTTCTGGACATTTTTCTTGTTGCAGTTTGTGTATCAGTATTTTTAGCTGGTAACTAAAGTTTGTTCACCTCCTAGGTAAGCAAAGAATATAAATGGTCCAGGTAAAATGCTGCATGTTTCAGGAAATGGAAGCATCACTGAACAAGTGATATGGAAAAGAAGCTACAGTGTTTATCGGGTAAGTGGATTTCTGTTTTCTGTAAAATGAAACAAAGTTCTGTATTTGAATACATTCTTGTTTATCAAGGCATTGGGAAGTGGCAATGTGTTGTACTTTGTACATGTGACAATATTACTACTAAAGACCCAGAACAGAGCACCTCCTTGTGTTCACTAAAGACACACACACTCCATATTCATTTTTTAATTCCATCAACTTTAGTATAGGCGAGAAGCACTGAAAGGCAGTCTTTAGAACTGAACCCATAACACTGTTATTTGAAGTTCACATACCACCTCTGAGCAACACAGCAATCCCCAAACATGGGAACAGTCCTGGCTAGTGCTGTGGGCCCTATGTGCCACCTGAAGGAGCAAGATGTTCACGCAATATAATGTTTAGAACCCGAAGGCAGTGCTGTTTTATTTTTATTTTTTATTTTTACTAATTTTAATTAAAAGCAAATAACAAACTATACAATCAAATCAAACTTAACAAAACCAAAATTCAACCCCTACCCAAAATAAAGAAAGAAAGGAGAGTCAGCTAAGAAAGCAAATCTTTGAAGCAGCAAGAAAGGAAGAGTATCATCTTCCCTGATATAGAACATTATTCTAAAATGTTATTGATTAGGTACTGCCATGTTTTAGAAAAGGTTTGAACAGATCCTCTGAGTGAAAATTTGTTTTTTTCCAACTTCAGAAGGTCTGTAGGACTTCAGTTACCCACTAACTTAAACGTAGTGGGTTGCGGTTCTTCCAGTTGAGCAAGACAAGTCTACGTGTTAGTAGTGAGGTAAAGGCAATTACAGTTTGTTTGTCCTTCTCCACTTTAACGCCATCTGGGAGTGCACCAATCACAACTGTTAATGGGTCAGGAGTGATTGTGACACCAAGGCTATCTGATAGGTATTCAAAGATTTTTGTCCAGAATGATGTCAATTTGGTACACGCCCAAAACATGTAGCCCAGTTACTCTGGAGCTAGATTGCAGCCTTTACAGGTTGAATCTTGCCCTGGAAGCATTTTGGATGGTTTTAACCAAGATAAATGCACTTGACAGAAAATTTTAAGTTGAATAATTGAGTGCTTTGTGCACATGGAGCTAGACTATATTCTGTGCATGGCTGCCTTCCGCTCCATTCCTGAAATGTTAAGTGAAAGATTCTTTCTCTGCGGTGGGTTGGCACCCTGCCTGGGATTGTTTCCTGCCTTGTGCCCTGTGTTGGCTGGGATTAGCTCCAGCAGACCCCCGTGACCCTGTGTTCAGATTCAGCGGGTTGGAAAATGGATGGATGTAAGATTCTCTCTCCATTGTGCCCTGGGATCTTTGAAAGGTAGGGACTTTAAAATGTTTTTATAAATTGTGGAGATGCTATCTGAATCTACAAAACTGGTCAATATTTCTTCTGGAATAGAAATAGGTGGAAGGTGAGGAAAATTGGCCAGGTTCCGTTTAGCAAAGTTTCTAGCTTGGAAGTAGTGGAAAAATTGTGTTGACAAGAAGTTAAATTTGAAGCTTAATTGCTTGTAGGATGCAAAAACATTATCGATGTACAAGTCTCTAAAAGTTTTAATCCTGGACATTTTCTGATTGGAAAAAGCAATGGTGATAGGGGACATCCTTGTCAAGTACCACGTTTAAGTTTGAAGTAGTCTGAAATAATGTTGTTAATATGAACTGAGGCTTCTGGACTAGTATAGAGTAGTTTGATCCATGTACATATGTTTGGGCCAAACCCATATTTGTGCAATGTAGTCCCATTCAACCATATCAAACGCTTTTTCTATATCCAAAGATAGTAAGATCTCTGGGGTATTAGATTTAATGGGTGAATATATTATATTAAACAAACATCAAAGATTAGAAGCTAAATTTCTGCCTTTAATAAATTCGATTTGATCTTGTGATATTACAGAAGGAAGCACTTTCTCAATCCTTCTACTGTTGTGGGAAAGATTTGAATTAAACAAACAGAATTTCTGTATGGGCAATCAGAATTTAGACTTTATTGAATAGATGCAC
The DNA here is from genome assembly GCF_900747795.2 of Erpetoichthys calabaricus. NCBI lineage: Eukaryota > Metazoa > Chordata > Cladistia > Polypteriformes > Polypteridae > Erpetoichthys > Erpetoichthys calabaricus. The sequence continues at coordinate 83,602,637 of NC_041403.2, forward strand.
AAAAGCCATCTTATTTCAATGAATTGAGAGTCATAAGTCTGGCAATACCTCATTTTAATATAATTTCTTATCATACGATTACCTGACTGTATATTTTTCAAATCATTATCTGACTCCAGCATTCCTGTGTTTTTACTTAGTCACCAATATTTTGTAATGTCTAATAAACATTGAGAAGTTTCTAAATGGATGTAATTGCAATACAATACAATACAATTTATTTTTAATATAGCCCAAAATCACACAAAGAGTGCCACAATGGGCTTTAACAGGCCCTACCTTTTGACAGCCCCCCAGCCTTGACTCTCTAAAAAAACAAGGAAAAACTTCCAAAAAACCCTTGTAGGAAAATGTTTCAGGAAATGGAAGAAACCCTGGGAAAGGCCCCTTTCCAGGTAGGTCGGGTGTGCAGTGGGTGTCAAAAAAAGGGGGTAAATACAATACAATACACAAAACAGAACAAGTTATCCTCAATACAATATAATATTGCAATAGAAATACTACAAGTACAGAGCAGAATTCAACAGTAGATAATATTACATAATATGATTTGTATTTGTTCAGAGTCCCATTACCTTGGCCCAAAGGGTATATTGGTCAACTGGCCGAAGGAGTGACCCCATCTTCTGTTCACCTGTCGCATTCCTTCCCTCTGACTTGTAAATTTTACCAATGTATTCTTGTCCTCAATGGGCACAAATAATCTCCTAAAGGACATGATTACCTTTCTACCATTATCATATGACTTAAGAACTATATTGCTGCCTTCTGGTCACAGGAGTGTCCATCTCTTATTTACTTGGCTCATTCCAAAACTTCATTTTTGTAACTAGTGATATGAGCTTTAGCCTTTAATATTTAACTCTTACATTGCCTGAGGCTATCAGCTACACTCACTGCATGTTGAAGCTAGCTATTGAAATATATGTTTTAACATTTTAATTGGACTAAGACTTTCATTATTTATAGTTTTAATTTCTATACTAGCTAGAACTGTGGAGAGTATCTTACCGTTATTATTCAGGAGTGAGACTGCTCTGCATGATGCACATTGTAGTAAGTCCTTATATTTCTTAGGTAAGATGGAAATTGATATTTTGCAAAATGTTTCAGGTAGAATTTTGTTGTCGTTAGCTTCTGTAAATGTCGCTAATAATAGTGGAGCTAACTTATTTGATTTTTTTTTAAAATTCCACTGGGTAGCTATCAGAGCCAGTTGTTTCCCACTTTGAAGTGAGTCTATAATGTCTAACAATTCCGAGAGTGTCAGAGGTTTATCCCATTTCATAGCACTAAGAGTATCTAGCTGTGGCTTCTGTAATGAGACAAAGAACTCATTACATTGTGTCTTATCTTCTTTGTGCCGAGTGAAATATTAGTACTTACAGTACTCTATAAATGTGTGGGTTATATTTTTATGTTCCATAAGTTTTTCTTCATCTATGTTGGTAATTGCTGTTATTTCATTGCAGACTTCCTGCTTGTAGATTTGTTGAGCTAAGATCTTATTAGCCTTCTCTCCATGTTCATAACAGTGATATCTTGATTTAAAGATAAGCTGTCCCAATTCTTTAGTAGTCAAGAGGTTAAATTCTGATTGCAAAACCTGTCTTTTCCTATAAAGTGCCTCATTTGGTGACCTGACATATTCTAGATCTATTCTGGTAATTTCACTGTTTAACTTAGACGCTTTCTTGGTTTCCAGTTTTTTTTTTTTTTAAAAGATACTGTATGAAATAATCTGTCCTCTTAAAAATTCCTGAGTTTCCCAGAGTATACTGTACATGCAGAACCCCCTAAGGATGCATTTGTCTCCAGAAAAAAATCAGTTGCTTGGATATGGATGAAGTATGGTGCTCATTAGCTAATGTTAGGGAGTTAAGATGCCAACTATTAAGTACCATAATCAGAGGGGTGTGGTTGGAAATAACAACACGATGTACTTACATGATTTGATAATGGGCAAAAAATGATTGTCTATGAAGAAATAATCAATTCTTGAATAACAGTGGTGCACTTGTGAGGAGAAGGAATATGGTCTAAGGTTTGGATTTAAAAACCTCCATGGGTCTGATAAGTTCTGATCCATTACAAACTATGAAATTATTTTTTCAGTATTACATGTTATCGCCACTGTAACTAAAGACCTGTCCAAGTTTAGATTTAAAACACAATCTCCAGCCATTATATTTTTATGAGTGTTCAAATTAGGAATATATGCAAATACATTTTGGATGAAATCTTTATCATCTATATTAGGAGCATAAATATTTATCAGAATCACTTAAGTATTAAATAAATTGCCCATAACTATGGCATATCGCTCTTCAGGATCACATATTACGTCTGGCACTATAAATGGGATAGTTCTATATATTAAGATTCCCACACCCTTATTTTTCTTTCTATAGCAGGAATGAAAAATGTACCCAATCCAATCCCTTTGCAACTAAAACTAGTCCTTTCTTTTTATGCAAGTCTCCTGTAAAAATACTGTCTTGGCATTTAACCTGTTAAGTGAGTGAATGCTTTCTTTCTCTTTAATTCACGATTGAAACCTTTGACATTCCAGCTCACAAAATTCAGTATTTGGTCATAAAACAAAATAAAACAGTGCGGATCCAGAATACAATTAACCCCTCCGCAGCAGTGTAGAAAAGGTTAAAACTGAGGTATCTTGAATGTACATTCCCAATACAATAAATCAAGGATATGAATAGGAAAAAAAAACACCCTGTAAATACCTAATTACTTTGTAGTTGCCAAGAAATATAGTACATACATTAATTAAAAGAGATTCCAATATAATATAATAATTGGTAAAAAAAAAAAAGGGAACTGTAGCTGAAAAGAAAATAGAATGTATAGTTACAGCAAAAGTCACATTACAAATGTCCCAGTTGCAAGTTGTAAGTAGAATCTTCTTTGCCTTGTTAGAACACGGTACGAGTCATGATTGTGTTTCAAAAGGATGTCAGGATCAGTCTGCTTGGCTCTTTTTCTGCTTCATTTGGAGAGCTAAAAATGTAAAAATGACTTTCAATATTCACTTTTAATGTGGCAGGGTGCAAGTGGCTGTATATGATATCAGCACAGCATAGACAATGTTTAATACTGTACTATGTGGTGCGTTTAGCAGCTGTTTCATGGGAGAAATCTGGGAAAATACAAATGTGGTTATTTTCAAATATAATCTCTCTCTGTCTGAAAATGGACACGACATTTTGTTTGTCCTGTAGTTTGTCGAATCAGATAATAAGGCAATCGGTTTGAGGCATTTGATCCACGTATACAGTAGGCTGCTGAGATCTCAGTGTCTGATTTGAAGTCCTCTCCAGTTATTTTAGAGAATAGTTCTGCTATGAACTTCACTTGGTTTGGATTTTCATGTTTTTCAGGATGACCTTCGATTCTGATGTTGTTCCATCTATATCTGTCTTTCAGCTCAGCCAGTTCGTCAGCGAGCACTTTGCATTGTGATTTTGCAGAGGTTGCCTTTTCATTAGTGGCAGAAGTCACTTGTTCCACTATTTCAATGTGAGTTGTAAACATTTGCTTAACATCTTCAAGCTGAAAAGTGAGTACTCTAATTTTACTCTGTAATTTACTCATATTTTCCTGTATTTTTTCATCAATTTTTCCTAGAATCTCTATAAAGACTGCAGTAAACTTGTTTGTTAAATGTTTCTCCGTGTTTTTTATATCTTGATGCTGTTTCTCACTCTTCCTGTTTAGGTCCATTATTTCTTTCTTTTTATCCTGCTTTATATCACTCTTTATATCATCTATGTCCCCTCTGAGTGCAGCAATCATTTCCTTCAGACAAAAAGTGCATTTCAGCCTTCTTTGCACTACGTAGGCACAGTTGTGAGTCAGGGTGGGATTGGTACAGTTGATGCGGCTGACTCAGGGGGAGTATTAGCTGCAGATGACAGCTCAGCTCCAATAGCCCTCCTGAAATCAACAAATCCTTCTTTCCCATCTGTACATCGTGTCTTAGTATTGGTGTTGTCCCATCTCGCTTTAAGTGCTACAGCTGGACAGATGGGAAACAAGGACGGCTTTCTGTGTATAACTGAGTAGACAGCCATCTGGAAGATGATTTTCGGCAAGTTGTTTTTGATGTGCCATTCAAAATGGAAGAGATGAACACAGAAGAAGTTTGTGATACAGACCACGATTATGCACGTCCTCGTTCACCAGGTATGCTTATATGTTTTAATATAATGATTTTTAATGTAATCTTTATTAAAAATCCACTGTACCACTTATGTGACTAACATAGAAACGGCAATCAAGAGCTAATCTAAATCTAATACCGATATTCAATATTTGTTCCCAGTAACAGAAATTATAACCGCAGTGAATATCAAAACACAATTATCTGTGAAACCTGCATCTTACCACTATCTCCATATCCAACTTGTTTTAGTACTACTCACATACAAAGAACAGAAGAAAATGAAAACTGCTTCATTCATAAGTTAGCATGGCATATTATGCTAGCCAGCAAAACAGCATTAACAAGAGAGCACTTGCCTTTTTTGTGAAAATATTTGTATTCTTTTTTCAAGTTTTTTACATGACATGCTGCGCTCCACTAATCGTGTAACATATGCCATGGTAAGTTTGAGAAGCTTTTTGAGAGAACAGCTGAACAACAGTCCTAATTGCTCCATTGTGTCTGCTGACCACCATTCAACAGGAAGTTAATTATCCCAGCAAGAAACTGGCAGGAAGTTGTCATAAATACCTGTGAAAGTGGTCTGTAGAAAATAAAATCTAAAACATGAATGTGTCAATTGGGATTTGTATGTATTTAATGTTTTGTGGAATGTTGTGATGGACACAGAAATTGTGAGTCTAAGTTACTTGTGCTGCAACACTTCAGTCACAAGAGGGCAATGTTTTACAAAGAGAGGCCAGCTGGGAGCAGAACTTCAGTCATCACTAAACTAGAAAGGAGGCTGTATTTAACAGAATAAAAATAAATGCAGATTTTAAATGAGTTATTCCATGTCAAAAATAAAAAGTAATTTTCATTACAGACTTAATAATCCTATAAATTCTATTTGTACTATACAATACAGAAAGGCTAAAGGCAACTGAATATCCCAATATACCTGTATTATCAATTTCCACATCCATACCATCATCATCATCATCAGCATGTCACATAGCTTGTACTAAGATTAGGGACCCTTCAGGTGCAATCAAGAACACTTTTTTTTTCTTAGACAACAAACTAACCCCGTCTTTAAATAAGGCATGCATTATTAAATGCACAGACCTTCATAACCTCTCAAGGCGTGTCTACTCTTCTCAACAATGGGCTCCAGATTGAGGACTCAGAAATAAATTTGTCTCTTACAAAACAGGAGGAAGACATATAAAAGGTATTTGAACTCTTCTGACTTGGAACAGGCACATTGCCATGGAATAAAAGTTGAAGTCCAAGCATAAACTTTTGTGATAGAGCCGTTTACTGGAGCATGATGAGGTGGTACAAACAACCGAAATCAACATGGAAAAGTCACCGGAAAGTAATCAACCAATCCTATGACCTTGTCACAAAGTAAAAACCACAAATATCCAAAAAAAGGTAAACCTGAAACAGTGCCCTTGTCCCATAAGAGGGTCTCTAAGGCTGCCAAGATCCCTCATCCTCTCTCTCTCTTCAGCATAGGTACACTTTGTAAAACTGGTACCAAGGCCTCTGCAGCAAGAATTAAAGTGCAGGCTTCATCATACGAGTTCAGGTTTCCTGCAACAGCAAGTGTGTTTTCTTGACTATGTACAGTATGCTTCAGAGTGCATCAGTGTGTGTTGCGGCTGGGTGAGGAATGAGAAGCCAGGGAGAATAAATGTTGGGGTGCCAAGCTCAGTCATCTCCAATTAACTCTTGAAGGCTTTTATTAACATCAAAAATAAACAAGCCCCCTATGGTGCAGATATAAACAAATCAAAAGCAGATTGTCTCTTAGGACATATAAGTGTAAGGTTTTTCCAAAAAGTAGGCCAGAAGGATGGAATTCCATTCTGCGGGTGCTTGGATAATGGAATGATACCTTCTTACAGGTAGCCTGAGACCTTATTGGCAGCAGTCAGATGACCTCACTGGGTATCTTCGCGCCACTGTGGGTTGAAAGGAAGAGGACATGGTTAGCGGCAGTGCCCCTCTTGTCCTGGGGTGGTATTAAGTACCTTAGATGAGCTGGACAGTGACACTATGACATGCATGTGTGACAGTGTGTAAAGTTAGAGGTGTAGACTTACATTTTACAACTGAGTTGGCCCCAGTTGGATGGGTTGTTCTGCTAGGTTTTCATGCCACCTTCTTTCATTAATGAATACAGTAAAAATGATCACACATGCAAAGCTGGATTAAGGTCCCTGCATAATTTAATAAATCAGCTCTGCACTTTAACAATTCATGCATGGACACCAGATTATTTCATACAGAGGTGGCATTTCATGTCGCAGGGCAAGAGTGTTGGGTTTGGTCCCCCTTGGTGACAAAAACTACATTTTTGGCCAAAAGTTAGCAGAGGAAGCACAGGAAACAAAAAAAAAAAAAAAAGAGGCCTTTTCAGCTGCTGAGCACAGGGTGGATTTGTTATGCTTTGTGGTTGCAAGGCCATCAGTGCTGCAGTGAATGTTACGTTCTTGGAAGGAATATAGGATTTAACTAAATATTAGCTTGACCAAGAAGCTAAGTTTATAAAGAAATGGAAGGTGAAGAGATATTGGATATTTCAGCAAGATCACTCAAAAAAACTTTTTTTCATTTTAAGTATGAGGAACGTACTGGAAAGTAAGATTAGGTTTTTTGGAACAGCATCACCAGGCCCAAGATTTGTATATTACAACCTCTGCAAAACCCTCAAAAATGTAGCATTTCCAAGGGTCCTAAAAGCACTTCTGAGCTGGAAGAGTTCTGCAAGAAAGAGGTGGAAAAAAAAAATAAAGACCCTTGACTTACTACAGCACGTGATGGACTTGTAAGCTGTCATTTCCACAAATGAGGAGTTACCAAGTACTGCGGTGCTCAAACTCCTGCACATGCTCTACTCCTCACCATGTTCCCAAAAACAAACACACACACACACAAATACCACATGGGTGCTTTTTATTTGGTGAATTTAGCAAATTACAATGTCAAGATATTGGGCAGGTAGGACTGCCAGGGGTTGTGTGTTAACTAAAACATGCCCCTTTGAAGACATGTGCCCAAACTATTGCCTTTTACCTTTTTTGTTAGTTTCTGGACCAGAAAATCTGAAAATCAGCAGAGAAAAATCTACAAAGACCTGAATGGAGCACAAAAATTGCATGGCAGAATCAGGCTGGCTTCGGAGTGTTTGCTTGATTTGCAGTTTACAGTTCCAATTCAGTGTTTAAGCATCGAGGGGTCAGGACTGAAATTTGCCCACAATCCACACAAATCTGCAGCACTATTGATCTGCCTCAACTTTCTTTCCACGAAAAACAGCATGAGGCTCATATTGAAATGTGTTTTATAAATCAATTACCAAAGCAATGCTTTAATATGGTAAAAAGTATTTTATTTTCACTTAGCAAAAAAAGCAGATGGTTATTACTACACGCAGTGTGACCATGTTTCAAGGTAAAAGATAACACTTTGCTTTACCATTAAAAAAATGTTTTACAAATCGTAACAGAATATATAGATTTATGTATATAAAAAAAATCTACAACATGAACTTCTAACATACATTACAAACCAACAAGTTTAAACAGTTGGCATAATCCTTTCAAACTTGTAACTTTAAATAGATAAAATACATGTACAAAGTAGTATTACCAAAATGTAATGATTTGCACATTTCATTAGGGTTCAGGGTTTTTTTTCGGAGGGGGGGGTCCAACACCCCTCATGCAGAACACTTTCACAAAGCTTACCATGAAGTACCGTGTTGAACATTTTTAAAGGGAATTACTTTTGCAGCATTGGAAGGTGCAGACGTCTTGTTTGGTGCTTTGTACAGAGTGGTAAAAATGGACAAAAATCTGCTTTCCCATCATACACATTGCACTGCATATATTAACAGAAAAAAGTGCACTCTTAGGATTAAAGATGCAGCTCTCTAGTCAAACATACAAACAGTAATCAAGGTGTAGTAAGGGCTCCATTTTGAATAGTTTGATACATGAGCAGAATTCCATACGTTAAGAGAATTTCATGCTTGAAAAGGGAAATGATTTTTACTCCACATCCTTGCCTGCCATTGTTAGATGACTCAATACAAATGGATCGGTAATTCAATCACGTTTCATCTCAAATAAAGATGTGCTGAAGGAAGGAGAAAAATCAGCTGTCTGAAACAAGTAGGCAAGAATGACTGAATCGGGGTTGAGGTGGAGTCTGCAAAAATCTCCAAAACATGTCTTACTTGGTCCAGTCTGCTCAATGTTTGTCTGCATGAAGTTCTTCAAAATGAGCAGAACAGGGATGTTGACAGTGGCCCTGTTAGCGATTTGGGGGGTGGGAGGAGGATTGGGTGTATCAATGCATGCGACAGACTGAGCAAGCATGCAGACTAGTGCCAGTTTGCCTGGTTACTCTTGTGCCTCTTTGCCGGACATCCTATAGATTTCTGTTGGACCATCAACATGAGTGATGGTAGTGGTTAACTGTATGTCCTCCCTGTGTAGGAGATCTTGGAGTGAACAGTGGGAACAAAGAAAAAGAGGAAAAAACATTTAAACTTGCACAGCAAACCACAAAAGAAAACTGCAGTACCTACATGAGATTCTCAGGATAAATGGCAAACAAGCCATTTAACTACTAAACCACAGTGTTGAATCAAACCGTTTTGTTACTTTACTACTTGTGCCAGTCTATGATAAAAACTTCACTATATAGTGTTCTCTCAATCTCTCTCCCTCATTTAAACAGATGTTGGCAAAATAAATAAATAAATAAAAAGTGCCACCAAACTAACACTGCAGAAATAATGGAAAATTACTTTTATTGTCTATACACTAATAAAATATACACAAAATGTGATGCAAGTCATGTATTTAGCATCTGTTGATACTTTGGAAGTTTGAAAAAGAAAAAACAAAGCCATTATAAGTTAACTATTTAAACTTTTTTCACGTTGTCATTATGGGGTGTTGTGTGTAGAATTCTTTGGAAAAAAATGAATTTAATCCATTTTGGAATAAGGCTGTAACATAACAAAATGTGGAAAAAGTGATGCGCTGTGAATACTTTCTGGATGCACTGTATCATTATTTGGAACACATGCATTTTATGTGTGTTCAGTGTCTACAAAGATCTACATTATGTAAGTATAGCATAACAGAAATGTTGAACACATACTTAAAAGAAACTTTTTTCATATTTTATTACCTACGATAAAATTTTGACATTAAGTGTATAATGTGTGAAGACTGAAGTCCAAATATCAAATAAGCACTTTCACAAAAGGTACAAGTATGACAAAACAAGTACACTTTTATTCAAGACTATAACCAAAGAAAAAGAAATCGGGCTAGTCTACTTAGTTGTCACGACTGCTTTGGTAGTACAGTGGTAAGAACTGCTGACTCATAATCAAGCCTTGCCACGTCACAAAATAAACGTTTTGAGCAGTGAGCTGCTCTTATTGTTACTATTATACAATAAAAACATACATCTGATTTGCGAACGGATTTAAGATGGGCTGGGTTTACGAGTTTTTTCGTAGGCTTTGGTAATTCTAGTGTTAAGCGATGAACCTTTATCTGGCAAACCCTCTTAACATCTGTCTGCACTCCTACAACTTCCTGACCACCTCCGCAAGAGCAACAGGTCCCTTTACTACAAAGGGCTCAATGCCCCAGCTTGCACCTGACCTGATCACTGAACAAGAGTTTCCTACAAAATTTCAAGCATGACATTTACAGCCTTTTCTCATGGTTTCCCCCAAACTACAGATCTGACCTTGGACATAAGCATACTGCTAGTGACACAAACACCATGACTAGTGAAAGTCCTATACTATGTCACTTTTGCCAAATAAAAACTTTGCTGAAATTCAGTACCAAGTTATGTCTGCTCAATAATGTATTTAAAAATAAACAATTAAGAAGAAGAATGAGATAAAAGTAAGCAATCTAAAAGTTGCCTCACCATTTGATTGTTCATCTCCATAGCGTTTATGTGAAGGTGCGTAAAGAAACATGATGGCAAACACATACAAGTTCCACATTCCATATATACCAGTGAAAAAGGCACTGTTCACCTGCACAGTGTGTCCACCCCAATGCCAATGACCTTCACTGACCTGCAACACAAAGGAATTAAAGATGAAAATTTTAGCATCCACCTTAATAAATGGAGAATGTGTGCATCTGTCTGTGCGTTTGTCCGTCATTGCTATGTCTGTCATTCCAAAAGATGACGTATCACAAACATTTGTAGTAATGCATTTATACTACATGCGTTACAAAGTTCCAATAGATGCACTGCAAACGTTAACACCAAGACGTAAATGGACAGATGACTGGTAAATTCTCATCAATGCCTCTCTCTATTATTATAAGACACTGTAAAGTGCCACAAAAACTTAATTTTATCATGTTTTTTATTCCTGATGTTGGATCTCATTGGCTGAACTGGGCACTGTTACGGCTGCCTTCTGGAGATGAACACAAATAAAACTTGAGGTTTTAAATAACCACTTTCAGTACACAGTTAAGTTTTCAGGTGACGTGGTACTAGCAGGGAAGTGGTACAAGTCAGAAGATGAATTTGGGAGATAGAAGTGTTAACTTGGGACAGTGTTTGTCATGTGGTCAAGAACAGTGGGGATTAACCACTTATGCATGAGACAAAGATGTTGGTGTACGATGCAATAAACCCACAAGTCAATCAAAAAACAATAATGGTACTTTTACAAACCCAAAGTTGTCTTCATTCAAATCAATCATAAGCTTCCATGTTGTCTGCTCTTTCATTATTAAAATATGAGATTTGCACATGTATACCCCCAAGGCGAGCAGTGCGTCACAGCTAATTTAGCCTCCTTTTATCAAATGTCCCACCTTTGTTGATCTGCATACAGCAAAAGGCTCATTACCACTGGATCGCTGAGGTTCAGAGCATTCTAATGATGTGCTGTATAGTTGTGAATGATCGGTCATTTGTACTACATGTCACATCTGTATGTAAACAAATATAATACCTATGTAACAACTCAGGATAAAAAGTCTTGCAAAGCTGGTTCGATCCCTTTGGTGGTGTCACAGGGATAAAAGAAGTGGGGTTTGGGACGTTTAACACCGTGAACAAGTCTCATTCTCACAAGCTGGCAATGGCCTCCTGTGGCTCAAAAATGGCAGAGAAATACTGGTTTAGTTGTATGTGTCTATATGACTAGCTCGGTTTCAGAGTGCTACCAACAAAAGCACTGTCCCCACCCCTGTAAGCTGGAATGAAAAATGTATGCATAAAATTATATCAGTCGTGAAATGTAAGAAAAAAGTAACAAGAAAAAGAAATGTACCGGACTACAGTAGAGTATAATGTGTCTAGTGCAGCTCAAAAAACCCAATCTGTTGTACAAAATATAATGTCTCTCAGTGTCTAGTAGTAACCTAAATTATTTCAAGGATTAGCATAAAAATTTTTTGCAAGGTTTGGAGGAGTACATGTATACAATTACAAATTGTGTACTTGTTGTTTGAGAGTGAAAAATGTGTGTATACTATATGCACATCTTTTTCTAAAAAATAAGTCTAAATTTAACTGTAATACTTGTTTTGAGAAATTAAGTACAAGAAACGCAAGGTTTTCAAGAAGGGGGACATCTTGTGCCAAACAGTAGTACCCTAGGTTCTTGTCTATAAGCCGGACTCATGTATAAGCCGGAGACCAAAAATCATACGAATTTTTAAAATAAAATCGTATCATAGATAAGCCGGACTCATGGATAAGCCGAATGTACTATAACCTATAACTAATAGAAGGGAGGGAGGTCAGTGGTCTCACTCGCACCCATTTAATTTCTTTAAGGGGGGAGAGAGTGTGAGATATTGGCGTCTCTCTCACTCCCCGCATGGCGCGGTTGGAGCGGCCGGAGCGCGTTCTTTCTGCTCTGGGCATCGCCGAGTCAACACGCGCGCGTAGCGGTCATTTAAATTGTGATTTTATATGTAAGCATATTTAAATATATATCGCGGATTTTTTGCTGGTTCGCGGATTTCTGCGGACAATGGGTCTTTTAATTTCTGGTACATGCTTCCTCAGTTGGTTTGCCCAGTTGATTTCATACAAGGGACGCTATTGGCAGATGGCTGAGAAGCTACCCAACGTACTTTTCTCTTTCTCTCTCTTGCGCTTTCTCTGATCCTGACGTAGGGGGTGTGAGCAGGGGGGCTGTTCGCACACCTAGACGATAGGGACACTCGTCTAAAAATGCTGAAAGATTATGTTCATGTTGCTCCCCTCTGTGCAGCTGCACGGTGCTTCGCATACTTAAAAGCTCAAAGGGCACGTATTGATTTTTGACTGAAAAACAAACTCTGTCTCTCTCTTTGTCTGCTCCTGACGGAGGGGGTGTGAGCTGCCGCCTTCAACAGCTTTGTACCGGCAGTGCTTCGCATACCTAAATGCCAAACAGCACCATTGATTTGTTTGCTAGAGATTGTTTTCTCTATGTGACATTCTGTGCTCCTGCCACACACACCTTTGAAGAGGAAGATATGTTTGCACTCTTAATTGTGAGACAGAACTGTCATCAAATGTTTGTTTGCAGTGTTTGAATAACGTTCCTGTCTCTCTACAACCTCCTGTGTTTCTGCACAAATCTGTGACCCAAGCATGACAAAATAAAAATAACCATATAAACATATGGTTTCTACTTCGTGGATTTTCTTATTTCGCGGGTGGCTCTGGAACACAACCCCCGCGATGGAGGAGGGATTACTGTATAAGCCGATATTCTATTTTTTCATTTTCACAACTTTTTTCCTTAGATAAGCCGCGGCTTATAGACAAGAACTTAGGGTACTTTGAAATGCTAAAGGATGACACACAAAAGAAACTTGACTCCAGGTCTTGTGCACCATAAAGTGTCTTGGTTATGTACTGTAAGATCCAGTTTTTTGGAGAAAAATCACTAAAACATACATTTTAATTTGGTTTATGCCAGTGTAAACAGGGGCTTTTAATCATATACTTTCGTTGAAAAATTTAAAGTGTTGTACTTGCTGCTCCTCTTCAGCCAATTGCAGCTCATTTATTACAATAAAGGAGTAATAGCCATTTATTTTTGGGTATTTAAATTAGTTCTAATAATGCCCAAGTCCCATAGTGCATAAGAGACTGAAGAGGGTTATGCCTAGCCATCGATGTACGACTGCTGAGGCATTAAAATATTCTTATTGGGATTACATCCCTCTTGTATTTTGGAAATAAAAACTAAAGATTTTGGCTGTGTGTTCTGGGTCAGGCAGGGTACAAACAAGTATCACGACTGTTTGTGTTGGTTGGCTTAGCATAGCAATAAATACACACCTGGCTGATAATGAAGAAAATGACAGTCAAAGCTGCACAAGCCAAAGTGACCAACATCAGAAACTTGAACCGAAAAATCAGACCCTGAAAAAGAAATATTTGTTTAAATAGTACACTTAATTAGAAAGGACCATTCACCAAAATGTTCAATAAGCCTAGACAAATTCCTGTGTATTACAGCACAATATACGCACTAGCAGCATGCAACATAAATGTCATCAATATATGTCAGATATTACGATACTGCCTTTGATGGAGAACAAGCACACAAAGAAAAGCACCATAATACATGTGATTCAGATCAGAAGCACTCTTATAATGTGGAGCACTCTACCAAGAAAAACGGTCAAGTTATCACTTGAAAGATCAAATCTTTTCTGCTTTACTTTGAGCAAAATGAATACGTAGTACTATGTTCAAGGTCCAGAGTTGTATGCTCACTCCAGTACCAAACATTTCATAAAGTGAATGTGGGTTTAACATGCCTGAACAGGGTGCTGTTAACACTCAATTCTGGACAGTAAATACAGTACTATTTTCACAATAGAGTAGAAATTATCACATTTTTTATTTAGCAACTTGTTCCAATCTATGGCACATTTTATGTCTAACTGGCACAGACAGGCCAGGAAGAATGGGATTAATAAAATTATCTATCTACAAAGCAGCTGGCAGGACATCCATGAAGTTCACATTAAGCCACTAGATGGCATTGGAGAAGCCTAAAATTCTTCCACCAATCAAAATCTTTTTTTCCTTGTCCAGGATAAGAAAGTTGTGTCATTTCAGAAGTAACAGTAGTAGGTAAAAGCCAACACAGCAGATCTGTCCTCAACAGGGACAACTCTGTCACAAGCTTAGTCTCACACTCAGTTTCAGAATGCCATTCACACTAACAGTATCACTCTAGGCTGTAAGAAGACGTGCACTAGAGGAATAAAAAAAAAGGGAGAAAATGTTAACTCTGAGAAGGCACAGAAAACCAGAAGCTGAAAACTGAACCTGCATGGAAATGCTGTAAGTTAGTAAAGCTATGGTGAGGTCATCCTGTGTAGATGTGTTTACTTAAAATAAAATTAAATCACTTGTATATGGTAATGGGGAATTAAAAAAAAAACAAAAAAAAACCAACATGGGTTTAATAGATTGAAAAATTAAGATACTTGCCTCATAATGAAGACGTCTGGCCTTAGACATGGCTGGAAGGGAGCTTTTTTTTCCACTGATGTTCCTAAATACTTGGAACACCATAAAGCAAAGAAACAAAAAGTACAAGCAAGCACAGATACCTGCTACAATAATGAAAGCCATCTGTATAGGAAATAAAAATCAAGGAATTCTAAATTTTAGGTTGAATTTGTGTTTTGACAAAACAGAAGCTGGTACAGTTTGTTATGCTGTAATATTTGCCCCATAAGAATATGATTATCAATGGAGTGAAAAGAAATTAAATATTGCATTATAAAAGGTCTACAAGACGCATCTCAAGACACAAAAACCACGAGATTTTCATTCACATCCGACATGTTATATGTGGAAAATACCCAGCAGTAAAACTTAAAAGTAACTTTTTTTTTGGGAAATTCATGGAGAAAATGAGTTCACTTTTATACCATGTGGGCACACTCCTCAGACCTTAATGAAACGGTGGAGAGAGACAGGCACTGTAACTTAGAAACCTTTTTGGACTGAAGCTTGCTGCCACAATTCAGATGAGCATAACAAGTACTAGGTCTATACCAGCAAGAAGGTTCTTCAAGATGGTAAACAAGTACTTAGTCTTAATGAAGGACTGGAATTCCAGATGATTATTTTGATTCTTCACCAAGAAAAATTCTGGGAAGTCTACTTGGAGAGTCAAAAATAAGAAACACCTGTTCTATGAAACAAGGTCTTGTTTTAATTTATTCACTTGAACACTGAATGTTTTTGCTTTTCCTTTGTTGCTGGTTTATGCTCACAGTGCAAAGTAATTCACTGTGTCTTAAATCACCATCAGTGAAGAGAGCAAATGACAGAGCAAGCCTGGGAAATTAACGCCATTCGAAATAGTTAATGTTTGCCTTCACCATTATAGAAACTGGTGTTACTTCTGTCTATTAATATATTTATATATAACTTCATGCAAAAGGTGACTCCCATGGCTAAAATTACATATTAACATTTCAAGTAAAATAATAACTTTAAAAGCAAACTAAAACAACTGCAATTTTATTAAATGTAAAAAGATAATTTACTAGATGAACTGAAAAACAAAAAATAAAATAAATATAGCATTTGCAAATGTATGGGCACCCTAAGTAAATACTTAGTAACAGGCGGAGGAAAAGCAATTTTCCAGGGGTATTACAACTATGTAGTTAAATTATTCCATAAAATGTTTACTTAAACATTTAGCACTGGAAAAAGTATTACAGTACAAGTAGATATCCTGGAATTCTGTTGTTCTGTCAAGTCTACTGGTTACAGAAGCACCAAATGCCTTCAGTATTAGGCTCCAATGAGACCCAGCTTATTAAAATGCATCTGGTTTTGATCCTAAGTAATTGTTATAGACCTCAAGCAAGCAGGCTGGGTGATGTGGAGCACAGCATTGTCACTTCCATTAAAACCAATTTTAGTGCTTCGAAGAAAAGAGTACCAAATTTCTATCGAGCTCAGGTAAAGAGTACTACTGCACACAATTACATTGTAAGAACACCTTGATATACCAGGACTTGCATTCAGCATATTGAATTACAATTACTTTGAACTTCCTAAATCCTATGTGGAGTTATTTCATAGCAGGGAAAAAGATTAATCAGCACTACATTTTCACAGATATAAAGCACAGCCCTTTTCTTCATTCAAAAGAACCTTACTTCAATTGTTTAATAAATATACAGGCTAAGATTGGCCTTAAAATGGAAGACTTACTATCCAAGTGGAACATAGAATCTCAAGAAATACACACCAACCAGTAGACTTTTATTCAAAAGAAGGAGTAACAGTCAGTCATACTCCTAGTCCAGCAAAAAAAATATATATATATAATTCTTTTTTTTTTTTTGCAGGCCAAATTGGTCATAATAATTCTAAAACTTTCATTTTGCAATCAAATAACTTAAAACATCAGTTTCAGAAGACAGAGAATTTGAGCTTTGGAGGAAAAAAAAAATATATATATATCTTTGAAAAGGAACAGCTGAACTGCTAGAAGCAGCACACTGGAACTCTCCTTGGGGAACACATGTGCTAATTAAAATTTTTGGCCTTTTCCCAGTTCATTATTAGCAGGGGATTTGCCAGTTCCTTTCAAAAACTCAAAGAAAATCAAGAGGAAGATGCTGCACAGTCAATTATCTTTTATTTAACGAGTGAAAAATTTTAGATTTGAAACTATTCATTCGGCCTACAAATACTCCACAGTACTCATTAAGGTTGCTAGTCAAATGCAAAGTTTGACATAAAAACGTTAATTGTTAAAGAACTTTGTAATTTGCACTTTACCTCCATGAACAAGTGTAGAATCGCTTTCTATAGAAAGCACAAAGCCAAACATCTACTGGAAAAAAAATGTAATTTAGAAATCTAAGTTGTAATGTACACAAGATACACAGAAATCTCCAAGGGATTAATTTAAATGAGCTGTCAGCATAGAAGAAATGTAAATTTGAGAAAAGGATACAGCTAGCTCAGTGCCAACATCTGATGCCCAGATGCTGTAGAAAGGATTTGTTAGCTGCACTCCCCTGTGAAAAGATTAAAATTTGTGTGAAATTTCAAAGCACAGCAGCACATTTCATCAAAACCAAAAGCGTACAAATGCAAAGTGGAATCTATTGGGAGGGAGGATGAGTTGAGAAATGTAAAATTACCCAGAAGCAATGCACAAACAGGTTTATAATAAGAATCTTCATTAACATTCAGTTGATCCTTTTTTAACCTGTTCATTCTATTAAAGACAGCACAGAGTAACAGCCAGAACTGTGCACAGGATATGGACCATCTTGTAAAGAGACATCAATACATCACATTGCACAATCACACCTGGCAAAGCATCTGTGGACATTTTTGGAATGTGTGAGGAAACCCAAAGGGGGGAGAGAAAAAAAAAACAAAACAAAAAAAAAAAAAACACAAAAACCCACAAAGTCCACACCTGCAATTACCAGGCCACACATCACAACTTAGTAGTCTCATTAACCACTGTGAACTCCTATCATACTTTTAATATTACTTATAAATGATTCCTCAGATGTATAGCCTCTGAGGGTTTGGTTGTTGAAGTCTATACTGGCAAATTAAATTCAGGCACTATATAGGCACCAGCAATGAATGGAGTGCCAGTCCTATGCAGGCCATGCTCATCCAGCTGTTTACTCAACAATTTTAAGTATCAAAGGATGCCTACACTATTCCTCACAACTGGAAGAGCAAGACAAGAAAAAAAAAAAAAAAAATACCCCTTTAAAAATGCAAGCAGCACACCGGACCATCTGAACCACATTACTTCATCATCAACTAATAAACACAAATAAGATATCCATTATAAGGGTGTATGAAAATATATAAAAATGGCAGCAATTACTCATTTAGCTATGAAATACAATTAGTTCATTTATTTTAACTTTCAGAAAATTATAGCTACATTAAAATTATGAGATTAGCCATTTATTAACAGGATCTGTAGTAAAAACACAATTCAAGAACCGGGTGGGGTTAAATGTCCATATTTCATGGGATGTACCTCTTATCAGATACTGAGAAGGACATTCAGCCTTACTGGAAACAGTTACTGATAAAGTTGATGTACCAAAACATGAGCCGATAACAGCCTGCTCTTTTCCTGCTTATCAAGTAGTGCAGGAATTTAGTGAACACTTGCAAAAATGATTAATCACGTTTACATTAGAATGTTACTACCTTTAAGTTTTGTGCCTTGCGAGGACACTCCAATAGCTTTTGAAGAGCTTGTTAACACTTAAATCTCTTTTCCCATTTCCTTTTGTGGTACCAAGGTTATTATAATTAACGAAAACTAAAATCAAAACTGAAACTATTACTAAAAAAAAAAAAAAAAAAAAAAAAAAAAATTTTCGTAAACAAATAAAATAATTAACAAAACCGAAATGAAAAACTAAACAAAACTATTAAAGTAGCTTGAAAGACTAACTGAAATAAAATAATAATTTACTAAAATACTTTTAGTTTTCATTTTTGAATTAATATTCTTGCTGTTAGTCTTTAACCCTAAAACAGAAAGTCATCCACCACGAGCCGCCCAGGCATATTCATCCAGTGATCGGCGGCTGGTGACGGAGGGCAGCATTTGCGGTTACAAAGCGAGCTGAATGCGGGTGCGTAAAGCATGTGAAATGGAAAGTGATTTACTGTGCCGCCTTTCTTTGTACTTGTTGTATAACAAGATGTAATTCAAACGCCTCAAAACAGAATGTGCTGGTCAACAAAACGTTTACCATATGGACATAAAAATCACGAGTGAGTAGCGTTTGTTTATTTCTCAGGTGACTGCTTTTTGTTGACAGCAATTCACCTGCCACTTTGCACAGGACAAATTGTTTTTACTTTCTCATATACGAAGTATACAGAAAGTAATCATGAAAAAATTCGACCTCAATATTTTGATGCATCTTGACATGATAGACCTCCCAGAGACCAAAAATATTGTTTTTTTGGAATTGTGGGTGTGTCTGTGTGTGTGTGTGTATAAACACGATAACTCATAAATGCAACTAGATAGATGGATGAAATACGGCATGTGGTTGTAACACCACAGTTGTAGATCTGTATTAACTTCTGGAACAAATCCTTCACCTGAACACACATTCATTTTTTTTTTTTTTTTTTTTTATTCAAGCAGCTGCAGAGTCTGATTTATTCAACTTTACTTTTATAATAATTGTTCAATATATTATTAATTTGATTTGATGTTGATGGTTCCTTAATGTACATAATATAAAAATATAATCATTGTCTTGCGGTTTACTCCTCAAATATCCATCCCCATACCCGAGTACTGTATATGAGAGTCTCGGGGAGACCACTCCCGGTTTTTGAAAATAAAATGGCACTGATCTAGAGATGAAAGCGATGAAAAACTAAACATACTAATGGGTTTTTGTATTTATTCTATATTAATTTATCTTTTTTAGTTCATATTCACAACTCAAAATACCTGATATTGTAAAAGTAATCCATTAGCAGAATTATATTTTAAAATATTTGTCTCCCTTTTTTTAATATTTTTCTCTCACTCTCAAAATAGATAAAGAATATGACATTTCAACTTTGTTCTTAACATCAGCCTTATCATACATATTGCATACCAGGGAGTTTTCCTGCCTTACATCCAAACTTGCTGTGGTAGGCTCCAGGTTTCCTGCGATCCTGCTCTGGATAAACAGGTTTAGATAATGTATATATTGTTCTTAATCTCAGATGCTGTCTCTGTCGTTTTATGCCTGTCTGTACTCCTATTACCTGCTCATTATGGGTTTACTGTCCTTTATGTTGGTCTATTCAAGTCTCACCACCCCTAACATTGACACTATATGCTTGTTTTTCTTTGTTTCCCTCAATACAGCTAGGTGGGGTCTGCACACTCATTCAAGTCTAAGAGCCCTGTTCTTCCTTAGCCTCTGTGATTTTCATGAGATTTTAAAAATGATAAAATTGTGTAAAACTGTTCATATTCACTATCTAGTTTTGATTATGCTTGTTTTTATCAGACAAAAGTAAGACCAGATAGTAAACCGTGTAGTAATTTTCCACGAACATTAAACTTGTATCCAAATCTGTTAAGTGCACAGTTCTGTCTCATTGTGTCACAAAACTAAACTCCGTGGGAGCTCCATGCCAGAATTACTAAAACTGAAACTAATAGATATAAAAATAAAATAGAAATGTCTTTGTGAAATAAAAACTAAACTAAAACTAAAAATACACAATGAAGAAAAACTAAAACTAAACTGAATTTCCAAGTAAGTTCAGAAAAAATATAGAAATAAAAACTAATAAAAAAAGCAAAACTATAATAACCTTGTGTGGTACAATGCAATATATGTCAGTCTATCATGGTCTTAAAAGTAGTTCCTATGTGATTTCCTTGTACTGTAACTGTATGTAATATGACACTAATGCTTTTAAAGAAACTGCTTAGAGTGCTGTGCAATCTGAAGCACCAAAAAACTTGTTATGGAATCCATTTGAATCACTGAGCATAACAAGCATTTCAATGAATAAAGAGATGCATCTATGCGCAGTTAAATCAGTAACACATTTAAAAAAAAAAAAAAAAAAAAACACCCCCCCCCCCTCCCCCAAGAAAAAACTCATATTTCAGACAGAAATACAATGTACATTATGCCAATATCTACTGAAAACACACAACATTTTAGTCATAAACCAACATGGATCTCTGGCCTTACTACCCCACTTCTAGCGTAATTTATATATATATATAAAAAAAAAATCATCTGTGGCCACGTGACTTCTAAACCAACACTATTGCAATGCAAAAATCCTGCACTTTGAATGGACATTGCATTAAATGTATTGCTTGTGAATAGTGTTTTGAATGTAATCCTTGTAACAGATGCAACATTTTTCTGGTAATTATTTCATTTTGTTTAAAGGCTATCTTTGAATCTGCTGGGGGTGTTCCCTTAAATTTTTTAACAACTTCTTTACACCAGAAAAAAAAATTACAACTCCTATGGAATTAAAAAGGATAATTAAATTTTAACCTACCTTTCACACATGTCAAAAATGAAGAGACAGAAGGAGCCAAAGACAATTGGCCCAACTTGTTTCCAGTATACAGAAAATTTATTCCTTTCTGTTTGATCCTTTAAGAAGCAAAAAACAAAATTATTCCCCCCCTCAACTATCCTGATACTACTCTGTAATATGCATGAAATATATGGATAATATTCAGTTTATACAAGTTCCTCTTCATAAAGAATTTTTCTTCTTTTTTGAATAAAAGTGGAAAAAAAAAAAAGACAACTGGCAGTTAGCAAGTGTGAATTTCTAAACCCATTTAACAGTTTTTTTATATTATATTATATAATATATATATATATATATATATATATATATATATATATATATATATATATATATATATATATATATATATATATATATATATATATATATATAAAACAGATACAAGCCATTTAGAACCTAGCATACATGGGTTAAGCTCATCTTTCCACCATCTATAAAATAAGATGCAATCTTTACATGGCTAAAATGGTGCAAGTCTGCCCAAACTGAAATTGAGTCTTTCAGATACATTTGGCCTGTGAGAAGGTTGGGATGTGAGCAGAAAACAGAATTTAAAAAAAAAAAAAAAAAATGCTGCAACTTCCTTTTTATTCACTCACACTATGTATTATGGCAATGAATCTTTAAAAAAATTATTTTTTGCGATTAAATTAATTAATAAAATAACAAATCACAACAAACTTACTGTTACAGAGACATCCTGCCATCCTCACTATTATATTGTAATATAAATAAAAAGCCTACAGCACTCACTATTTTGATGCATAATTATTGTTCTTTTTATTAGGGAACACCACAATGCACCTTTATTACATATCTTCAATAGCATCTCCCCACCGCTACTGCAAGTATTTTAGCGAGTTGCATGTCATCTACAACCTTTTAACCTATATTATATATAATCATAACACCCTCTGTCTTTTTACATTTGTGGTTGTTACAAATTACAGGTTACATAGCATTTCAAAAAATTTCCAGGGGATTCAAGCGAAAAACTGTGCATTATAATAAAGTGGTCGAGTCAGTCTTTAAAATTTTATACTGTGTGTATAATAAAGCAGAAGCAACCTAAAATTCAGGTTACATGGTATGTTAAAATCTCAAAGGGTGGTTGGACAGCAACAAATGCATCACTCCAAAAGCTCTGTGTATATGCGGATATAATTTAAAATATTACAGTAAATTTTAAGGCTTTGTAAATGTTCCATCAAGAGGTGGGAAACAAAACCAAAGCCTTATGTAGTACCAAAACAGTTTCAGTCAATAGAAACAGATTTGGCATACTGTTTAGGTTTGGCCCTACTTATAATCAACAGTTCCACATCAATGATACAATGGAAAATGGAGCAGGGTATGTGTGTGATGGTGAAGCAGAAACAATCGTACATGAATTAAAAATAGATTTTGTATTTACATTATTGTTCATGCAATTTAAAATAGACTTCATAGCGTTTTAAGAATTTAATGGGAAAGTCATAATAGGAGGACTACACCACAAAAATCCTGCATTATTCCAGGACAATTGAGTGGATGTTCATGAAATTTTGCAAGTATATTACAGTTAATCCAAACAGACAGACTGTATACAGTCTGGAATTGCAAATGTTTCATCATAGATAGGGGTGAAAGAGAACAACAGTAGTTTTTTTCTATTTTAAATGTTGCATCAATTATTCAAACACACATAAATACACAAAGATACATATACACACATTCTCAACTCATGAGAGCAGATAAACTGATAGGTAGTGCAGACAACAGACAGGTCACTTGCATTTCATCCAGCAATGACAAAGGCTGAACATTTAAAAAACAAACAAAAAAAAAAAAAAAAACAAACAAAAACAGATATTGTTAACCCATTTTAGAATGTACCTGGACAATGCCTGGTACTAGTTCTAAATATGTCTCCTAGGCACAGTCACATGTATCAATACCAACCATTAAATGCTCTCCACAGAAGATGATCCAAAAGGACAGCAGCATAGAATAGAATATTCCTTGTCGAATATCCCCAAAGAGAAGCATCCAGGTCCAATTGAAGCCAATAGAAAACCACTCCACTGGAATGTTGATAAATGTCATTGAAAGGCCAAGTGCAAAGATCACCCTGGAAATTCCAAGGCCGCAAGATGGGGGAAAAATAAAAACACAAATTAAAGCATTTCTGAAATGCCCCAGCCAGGAATGAAAGACTGCAGAAAATAACTTTTCCATACCACCCATTAAGCAAACCACTGTCATGAATACTCTGTCAATGAACAGCATCAGATCGGGTGTGAATTTTTACTGGCGCTGTTAGAGTCTTATCATAAGGGGGGGGGGGGGGGGGTCGAGGGACAGCTTGAACGTGACGGAGAGAATAAAACTGGAAAGAAAAAAAAAAAAAAAAAGCTAACTTTCAGAAATGCCATACATTTACAGCTGATCTGACGCTGTTCATTTTCAAATAATATTGCATTAGTGCAACATTGTTTTCTGATTGGTACTATTCAGGTCATAAAATGATTTCTTCAAAATGTCACATATATTTGTCTTTCTGTTTTGCCCGGTGCTGCGTTGACTTCGTGCTTCAGAAGGCGTGAGCTTATTCAGTGCGAGTAGGAGCACGCAGGTGGCCAGTTGCTTGTGCTATAACACGCTCGACTTGGCGGCAATCAATGCACATGTACTGTAGAAGGCATGCACGGGGGGTGGCACTGACAAAAGAAGAGTTTTCATGGCTCACCTTGCAAAGGAGCTTCGCCGTCGCTTCTTACAAGAAAAGGCGATGGATAAAGCAAAAGAGGATGAAACATCGACAAGCTTCTGTTCCAAGACAGCCGCTTCCCCCAGTAAAACTCAGTCAGTATCAGGCACCCCTTCAATGTAATAGGAACCACAGCATAGAGAGAAGTGTATGCATTACAACAGGTACACATGTCGTAAATGTAAATAGGACAGTCCTTCAGTGTGTGGGAACTGTTAACATTTTAATCTGATGACTGCATATAGCGCGGAACTGACCTCTCTGTACTATTCTTTCCTCTGCATGTCCTGGAGTACAAAAGAAACACCACCATGCACCCAAAAGTGGACACTGGCAAGATCGGGGGGGGGGGGGGGGGGGGGGGGGGGGGGGAAATTGCGGTCACCGATTACAAGCACAAGAAGGCGTGCGAATGAATATGAATAATGTTGCATCAGTGCCACAATGTTTTACGAAATGTACTATACAGGTCATAAAATTAGTTATTCCAAATATATATACCTATGTCTGTTTTTTTTTTTTGTCAGTGCGGTTTTGACATCATGGGCCATAAGGTGTATACTAATTCAGCATAAGCAGGAACACAATAAAACAGAAAATCAAGTGACGCTGAGATACGAAGAAGGCAGATTCACCAGCGTGTGTGTGTGTCAGCTTTTATCCCTCCAGATCAGAGAATTTCCAGTTCCATCGTCTCAAAACACCACTCACGTCTACAGTTATTCCCAGTTTCAGATAAAAAGTAACCGCGTCAGATCTAGGGTGGAGGGTGGGTGTTATCGTGACAGAGAATAAAAGTGAAAAAAAAAAAAAAAAAGCCAATTTTTACAAGTACTCTATACATTTACAGCGGCTGTTACAGACACAAATCAAATATTGTTAATATTCTACAGTAAAAACATATAAGAGTAGCTCACTACTCAAAACGGTAAATTTTCCGGGGAGCTGGTTTCAAACTCATGACCTCTGGATTATAAATCAGCAGTTCTAACCGCAGCACCACAGAAGCTGGCGTATTGTACTTACACCTTTTATGAAAGTGTTTATTTGATATTTGGCCATCAGCCTTCACACATTACAGTTCACATTTACATTTTGTCATTTATTACTAAAACGTTTCTGTTTTAACGATATGTTTACATAGATTGTTGTAGACACACATCAAATTATTTCCCCTTATAATTCCGGGTAGCTCACTCCCAGAGGGAACTGGGAGAACTTCTTGTCTGTTCTGCGGTAGTGAGGGGGGTGGGGTTGGTATAGCAGGCTGCTTGCTGTTTGTACTTACTGACGCATTTAGAAGGCAAAAGACGCTGATGGAGAGGTGCCAAGGGATTTAAGGTGAGCCTGATTTACGAGTTTTTTCATAGGCTCTGGTAATTCTAGTGTTAACCTCCATTCTCTTTTTATTTTTCCTTCCTCCACACTCACACTCCTATTATATATAACAGGAACGTGGATCAGGTGTGGCGATTATCAGCTCCCGGCATCAATTACGGATGCAGACAACTCCTCACCTGTGCACTTAAGCAAGGACCACCTGCATTATGAAGCACCCGGGAACCGCTCCCAGCCACACTACCACACCCCCTTCTTTAAACCTCGAGTGCGGCGATTATCTATTTAAAAAACTGGCCTTTTCAATCTGAGCTGTGGACCAGCTACACCACAATATAACTAAAGAAAAAGAAAATCGGGACAAAGTACAACGCGGGTACAATCTCTTGGGCGGCGCAGAAGTAACAACTGTTCACTCATAATCAAGAGGTCCTGGGATCTAATCCGGGTGTCCCCCAGAATTACCATTTGAGTAGGAGCTGCTCTTATTTATTCTTGTATAATAAAAATATACATTTGATTTGAGTCTGTAACAGCCAGTGTAAATTTATAGTGCTTGTAAAGGTTAGTGTTTTTTTTTTTTTTTTTTTTTTTTAAATATTCAGTTTTATTTTCTCAGTCACGCTCATGCTCACCCCGATCCGATTTCAAATAAAGACATGCTGTAACAGAGGTGAACTCAGATGAGGATGAGGGTTCTACACTGGAGAAAGAGAACAGAAGCTCTCCCCGCAAGAAACGTCCACTCACATACAAAAACAACACAGCTGTACCAGGAGTAAAGGCTGCATCCAAACGGTGCCATCTTTCGCAACAGGTCGGGCATCTTCCTGCCACTCAGTCTGCCCCACACATGTCCTTCAAAAAAAATGCAGAGCTTAAAAGCAGCTCCTGTCACACCATACGCAACTGTGTTTGATCTTACTCAGGAAAAGATCCCAAATTGCTCCATGGGAGAAAGACTTTCCGAGACTAAGGTCAAAGCTTATGAAACCGTTTCTGGACAAAGGCAGAACTGTAACAGTTGCGTGGATCATCCACAGGCAGCTAAAGTCAATTTAGTACACATGTACTTTGTGAGCATGCCTATGTCGATCAAACAGAGGAAGTTCTGCAGTCTACTTGTGACTTTACGCTGTAGGAAGATACATAAATAAATCAAGGTAAATAACATTCGATCTGGCTTTTATAAAAATAAATGTTTTTATACAAAGACCATCACAAAACAATCACAAACAGGACTTTGCACAATACCTTGGCAAGCTCTGTAAACCCTGCTTTTTCATTGAAGGACAGGTGTGGGTCAGACCGACTCCCAACCTTTTGCTGCATCCAAACAGTGCCATCTTTCGCCTTTACGCCTGGTGCAGCTGCATTGTTCTTATATGTGAGTGGACATTTCTTACGGGGAGGGCTTCTGTTCTCTTTCTCAAACGCAGAACCCTCATCCTCATCTGAGTTCACCTCTGTTATAGTTCGTCTTTACTTGAAAACAACAGTGTCAGATCGGGGTGAACATAACTAAGAGAATAAAACTGTGTGTGTGTGTGTGTGTGTGTGTATATATATTATATAAATAAAAAAGCAAGCTATACATTATTTACCCTATGCAACTCAAGGACCTCACATGCATACAAGGAAGACTTGAGCTGGGAGAACTTTTTGCCCAAGATGAGCTCTGGCAGTGTATAGCAGGCTGCTTCTGCTCATCGACACATTTACAAAACAAGACACTGATAGAGTGGTGCAAAGGGACTTAAGGTGGGCTGGGATTATGAGTTTTTTCGTAGGTTTTAGGGATTCTATTGTTAAAGCTATATACTATTTAAAGAAAGGATGTTAGTTTCATAATATAATTAGCTTCAAAATAAAACATTGTCAAGATTTACATTGATTTTTAAATCATCTGTAGTCAGAACAGTTAAAATTTAACATCTCAGATACCTTCAATTTGTAATACAAATATTGTTTAGTGTGTGCCAACAAGCAGTATTGCCTTTAAAGTTGTTATCACTTATTTACTTATATGTGGTTTATCTGGACATTAGGAATAATGTAGAACCTTGAATCCCATTTCAAGCAGATCCACAAGTAGATCTTTGGACCTGAGCGACAATGATTCTTACTAGGGTCATGAATCTGGTAACCAAGGGAAATACTGTACTTTGACTCCCTTGATTTGTTACTATGAAAAGCAATCTCTCAGTTACATTCAGAAGCGTTAAAAATACAAAAAACAAAGAAAAAAGGAAGAAAAAAAAAAATCCACACTGTTTCTGGAAACTAATCACTTTCTCATTGTGTAGTGCGAACTATTGAATTATGCATCAATTATGCAATGAGACTTTAAAAAGGGTATAATTGGCATTTATAGCTTTGCAGCTTTTAAAAAGTGCAGTATATAAAAGCCTTTACTCCGAGAGGAACAACAAAATGTAGGTCCTAGAAGAGTAAGAGATACTACAGGAAACACAGACAATGTCAGCAGATGGAAATTTATTTGAATAACTCGGCAGTCTAATTTTGAAATGGAATTCAGCGCATTAGTCTATTTAAAACAAAAACCACCAGCAAAAGCTGCAGTCAAAAGGCCATATTTTTATGTTTCATTTACATTTCGGCTCTGTCCTGGGAGGTTTTTTTTTTCCTTTAAGCTATCTGTGCCCAAATAAGAGATGTGAAACTGGAGTTTATCATAATTAAAGAGGATCAGTGTTATGACCACAACACTTTAGTGTAACAATTCAAAACTGGAGCTTGCAGCTATTTGTTTTTACCCATTACTCCTCAAACATGTCTCATGACAGTGAAACCCCGTGTAGTGGGAATTGGCACCATGCTACAACTTTGGGCTCTTGTAGCTCATGCATCAAACGTATTGATGGTAAGAACAGACACACACACAGACACAAAATTACAAAAGTTAAGAAAAACAATTATTCTTTATTTACAAGTGCTGCAAACAAAAATGGTGAAAAAACAAAATTCCAAATCAAAATGATGTGGTGTGCTTAAATAAAAACCCAGTCCTAACACATACACACACACAGCAAAAATGATAAAAATCAACAAAAAGCAAATATTTACAAAAATACTGTCCTTTCCTCCTACGCCACTCAAAAATCAGGAAAGGAAAACAAAAACAATGAGATCTTATTCAAATAGAAGAAGAAATATTTTCTTCCTCCTTCCACCAAGCAATAATCAAGGAGAAACTACATACAAAAACAAATATCCTTCCTAATCCAAACTTGAATGATCAGGAAAAAGAAATCAAATTTACATTAAAGAAGAGGGGAGGGAGAGAAAAAAAAAACACCACAGTTAAAAGTCCCACTATCAATATACACAGGCTTTAACTTGCGCTGACCACTCCACCTTCACTCTGTGTTGATTCTGAAGGTTAGCTGGACACACAATCCAGTCAAGATAACCTCTAGTGTCCGCTCCTCCATTTTATATGTCAAAGGTGGATTGTTGCACCAAATCCCCCTCTACATACTCTTGTTCCCCAATCAGTGAGCACTGTAGCAACGCCACTCGCCCTGTGCTGCCCCCTCCTCCAGGGACTCTATTTACCGAGGCAATTGCTGGCACACATTTTGTAAGGAACTACCTCTAACTCTCTTGCTTGCCACTGCACTCTCTCTGGTGAGTACTACAGGCAAATTTTAACTTTTGCCCAAGACTGCTACACTTAGAACTGGGAAAGGGGGTAATGCAAGCTGTGCATTGCCTTGTTAAAGTTTTAACAGTGGCAAGCAGGTGGTAGGCCTCCCAGGTACCAATGTTTTTTTAATTCTCACAACGCTAAATAAATCAGGCACACATGCCGTGGCCACACAGATCCACTGAGAAGCTGCATCTGTTTTGGAGATGCAACACACCTCCTTCTCCTCCTTACTTAAGATAGGTGTGCCCATTTTCTCCATAGCTATTTAAAAAAGAAAAAAAACACAAGTAACGAAATAAATAGCTACACTGCTATATTGTGATAAGAGTATCACTTTCAGTGGTGTGCTGCACCACACACCTCAGCTGTTAAACTTCTAGGTAAAACTGCCAGGAAAAAAATATCCAGTTTATTGAGCTTTCTCCTCAAACAGTATTAACCTTGAAACAGCCAAAAACCTAAGGAACCCTATCAAACTCCCAACCTTAGGTTCCTCCCCACACCATGCCCACATATGAAACCAGAGGACATTCCATCTCCCTGGTTATTCCAATATAAGTTGTAGGAGAGTTAAAGCCAATCCTGGTGTCGTTGGGTGCAATATACATTACGAATCAGACCCTAACAAAAAGGTGTTAAAAGCCAGAAGACAAAGCCTTTCTGAAAAAGTGACAAACAAAAATCTCCTTTATGAGAATCCTTCCTCGCATTCAGTTTTTGCTGGAAGCCTCATCTGGTATAAAATTCTGCACCACATTTACAATATAATATATCACTGAAGTTTTAGATACTTTTTACCCCCCCCCCACCCCAAGGATTTCAAGGCAAAAAACTCTAGTAGCCCTCAAGCTTTAGTAACCCTCTCTTGTCTCTTCTTGGTGTCTGTATTAATCATACATCATATAAATGGGATATACTGCCACCTAGTAGCTTCCGTTTCCACACTGGTATATGTATATAGGTCTGTGATGACACTAGGTGTTAAACGGAGAACTCTTTCTTACTGACACGATATTGGGGCGTGATCAAGGCATTTGCACCCACTCTAGGTTAAAAGGAGCCTTAGGTGGTTACATTGGGGGGATGAACAGAGAGACACTGCAGGCAGACAGACAGACAGACAATAAGGTTTTGGGAGTATGAGCCAGCATAATGGAAGGAAGGCAGAGTGGTCAGTGGCACTGCAAGGGATCAAGAGGAATTTTAGAAGAAGTAGTGCTAGGCTGTTGGCAAAGGAAACAAAAGAAGTAAAACTAGGAGGAAAGTCAGGATTGTGGCAGGCTGGAGAACAACATTTACCCTTTAAAATCCATTCTGCAGTAAGTAACACAGACGTGAATATAGAAGAATGCACAGTGTCTTGTGGTTTTAATGAAGGGATCCAGATTTTTTTTTACATTCAGTTTTAACCTATTTATTGTTGATTTAACATTCACCATGAACACTTTTTATTGGGATTATTTATATAGTATTTATTTGATGAAGTACTGAACTACACTTTATTTTTTAACACTTGAATGATAAAAGTACTTTTTGCACTGTGTCCTCATTAAACTGGCTCATGTTAAACAGGACTACCAAAAGGTCCTGTGTTCAAGGAAGTATGGCAGCTGCGGCCATCCCAGGCAATTACAGGGTCTATCCTGCTAGTGTCTCTTTTGCTGTCTGGCATGGAGGTTTTATACAAGTATTGACTCTGCCTAGTGGTACCCCTGCCCCTCGCAACATCTTGTCAACCAGGCACCCTATAACCTGCACAGAGAAATGTATATATAAAAACAAACACACTGAATGAGTAAATATTTACATAGCTGTGCCAGAAAGTGGGAACAATGTTTCTAAATCATAGAATAGTTAAGAAAAAAATAATTTAAAATAAAAGCAAAGCTTTTACTAAAAACAGCAATTTGACATTCTAGTTTAGCTACCATGATGGAGTTCCAAGGATGCTGCCACTGCCGTCAGGACAGAAGTCTTAAATTGTTCCCATAGGTTAGGCATACAATGCTACGTCCTACAAATTTGTGTTTTCTGGAAAGAATTCCAAAACCCCACGGATCCCACATTTGTCTCTTGCTGTTTTGCCATTTTTAATTTCTAATGACGTGAGTAGTACCAATATCAAACTTTCATTGTAATTTACTTGTTCAATTATTCAGATAGTTGCAACACATTTTTTCAAAACTTTTACTTACATAAAAAACAAAAAATCCAACATTCATGTTGAACTACTGTGGTCATGTTACAACTACTGCTTAAAACGTATTATTTTTCAAAATTGTTTTGTTGAATTTCTTAGCCCTTGTTAGTACTAGGGTGTTGTACCGTGTTAGCCATTATGAATGTAGAGAAAAGCCAAGCAAAATGACACCTTTTATTGGCTAACTAAAAAGATTACAATATGCAAGCTTTCGAGGCAACTCAGGCCCCTTCTTCAGGCAACATGTAATACATCTTGCCTGAAGAAGGGGACCGAGTTGCCTCAAAAGCTTGCATATTGTAATCTTTTTAGTTAGCCAATAAAAGGTGTCATTTTGCTTGGCTTTAGCCCTTGTTATAAAACATTAATTTCCAGTTCAAGAAATTTATATAGACAAAGTAAATTCGGTAGTACAATAGCCAAAAGAAAAAAATAAAAAATAAAACCCTCGTTCAAGAAATTGGAACCAAAAGGAAGATGACGATTTTAGGAAAGAACAGGTGGAACTACCCACAGTACAACTCACTTTTCAAGCAGGACAGGTGGTCGAGTCATCAGAGTAATTCGCCTCCAATACCAGATCATAATGATGAGGATGCTGGGAGTAAGAAAAGTTTTCATAGCAAACCACACTTTTGTAAAACCGCCATTCTGATGAATACTCTATTTGGGGTGGGGGATTAAGAGAAAGAGAAATTAGAATAGATTTTTTCCTTCTTCCACAAACTAAAAAAGTTAAGATACCTGGTTTGTCAGTAGAACAAGGTAATTACATATGCAAGACTTTATTGAAGAATTGTTTTTACCACTTTTCATTCTAAACACCTCTTCTCAAGCTAAACAAAATGCTTAAAAAATCTAATTTATACACAGGAAAGTTGGCCAGGAGGGAGATATGAAACCTTAGCAGGTAATCCTACTAACTTGCTAAGAACATCTAAATCTTTCATTTTTTTTTTTTTTTTTTAATTTGTGACTGTGCAAAACAAAGATGTTGTCTTTATTAAAATGATAAAAATGAAAAATGGTTGACAACTACTGTTCTTAGATTAGGATAAATTTAAAATGACTCTTAAGGTGGTTTGGGCAAATAAAGAAACTAAGTTAAATACAAAACAAAGTTAAAAAAATTTTTGCTACATGCCTTTTACTGACATTAACACGATTTAAGGAGCTGAGGAAAAGCCACAGAAATCATAACTGAGAGGGACATACCAAAATCCAATAAGATTTACTGACTGGTAGCTATGAATCTCACCAGGCATGAATGTCTACCCTGTGATACACAAATTCTCCATCCAGGATTGGTTCCTGCCTTGTACCTATTGCTGACAGGACAGACACCAGCTCTCTATGACCCCAAAGTGGATGAATGGGAGAAGCTCTCCAGGTACCATGCAAAAAGATTATGGGGGCAGCAATATCTACAGTAAAATAGGTGTTTAAATCTGAATGGACAAGGAGTCTAAAATGTATGCATTAGGTTTATAATACAGGTTAAAAATGTTCAACATATCCTAATGTTCACTTCTAGTCAGGGTATAAAATCATGTTTTATGCATTGTACTGAAAATGAACACATACAATCTTCTCACCTCTTGTACATAAAACAACCAACCTAATAATTCCCTTGTAAGTATAAACACAGTTATAAGTCTCCAAGACAATGCCTTCAACCAAAAGGATCCAATTAGATACAGCAAGTGATCAAGTTTCCTATCTTGCTCTACTGATTCCCTGATGAAGTGTAGCTGCTTCAGTCACAAATTCAACTTGTGCACAATCCACATTAGCTTATAAATACAAAAATACCAATTGTGCACCATTGATAAACTACAATGTCATATTGTCAAAATGAAGACAGAACAATGGTTATTATACATGCCACAACTAGATAGATAGATAGATAGATACTTTATTAATCCCAAGGGGAAATTCACAAATTCATTCACAAATTCAACTCTTTACAAATATCCAGCTGCAGGTGCTCCCAACACCAGTGTAATGGGAGAAAACAGTCTTCCCTACTGACCAGGCAAGCAGTCGCAAACAAGATGTTCAATATGTCCATCTACTGTTTCTAAAGCCACCACACCAAATCACAGCAGCACTGTTTAACTTGCACAATGACCAAATGGCCTTCCTGAGCCATGGTTTGAATATGTGATTGGAGGCAGCTAGAAATGACATCTCGTCTGAAATCTCAGAGGACCAACTTGTACAAATCAAAATCCACAGCAGGTAGAAGACAACATCATGCTCAGAGGTGTGTTGAAGATCCTGAAAGGAGGAGACATTGGCTCATAGTGGAGACTGCAGCATTTGAATAAGTTCTGGTTCATTAATGTCTGGTTCCATGTCAGTAGTAGAGTAGGAGGAAGCACAGGATAGCAAGTCTGTCACCACATTTTCATGGCCAGGATTGAACTGTAAGGTACAAATTTTACTGCTGAAGTCTCTCCAACCAGTGGTAAATCCTAAGGAGCTTGTGTACAATGCCTGATGTGGATAGTAGGGCTGTGAATGCCTGATGGTCAGTGTGTAACATGAATGTCCACTCAAAGAAACACATGCCACTGTTCACAAGTGATAGCTTCATGCTCACCTACAAGGTACTTTTGGTCAGCTGGACTTGGAGCCTGGTAAGTGGAGGAAATGTGTCTTTTAGTGCATTCAGTATATGTGATAACACTGCTCCTAACGCTACTCTGGAAGCATCACACAACAAAGGTAGGGCTAGAGATAGTAGTGAGCTGTACCTTCAAGGGATTGAGAGCTTCCGAGTAGGTGGGAGTCCAGGAACAAGGAAAGTCCTTCCACAGTAGGCAACATAGTCAGGCTGTGGAGGAAGAGTACTGTGGCAGAAATCAAAGATAGCAGGCAGTCTTTCTGAGATGTGAGACCACCTGGGCTGCATTTGTGGGCTCTGGGATATGCTGGATTGCTTCCAAATGAGACGGAAGTGGAGACAGGTCATCGAAAGTTACACAAAACTTCCGAAACTTAATGGAAGGCACTGAGAAAACACATTTATTGCCAATCAGTATGAGGTAATGTTTAGCTAATACTCTGTGGAGGTGCTCATCTTGGACAGCTGGGGTTGGACTATGCATGACTATGTTATCCAGATATAGGACCACCCCAGGAATCCCGGAAAAGATAGACCTCACATTCTGAAAACAGGTTGGGGGGCAGAGCAATGGCCAAATGGTACCTTAGTATAACTAAACAATCAATTGGCAGCAACAACAGCAGTCAAAACTCTTTCAGAGAGAAATCTGCAGGTACCTACTGGTAAAAGGTCCAATTTGGACAACACCTTGGAGTTACTGAACTGGGTGGTGAGTGCCTCAGCGATTGGCAAGGGGTATTTACCTGGTGTTACGGCTTTTTTTCACAACCCTAAGATCAATGCAGAGGCGTAAACCCAATTTCTACGTTTTGCTTTTACTAGTTTTTGAGACCCACAATGATGCACTAACTGGTTCAATTATGCCTTTCTTCAACATGTTGCATAGTTCACCAGCCATAACCATCCTGGAGGGCCAAGGAACTCTGAGTAGTTGGATGATAGGGTGCATGGAAGGATCAAGTAGTGGCTGGTGCTTAAAAGTTGAGAGGTAATCCAAACTTGTGAAAAAAGCTGGTCATTGCTAAAGCTATGGGAAGAAGATATGGAGAACAGCTGACCATTTGGTGCCTAGGAGTATAAATCCCTGGGCTGTAAAGAAGTTGGCACCATAGTGGGTGAGATAATAAAATAATTCATTACATTTATATAATGCTTTTCTCACTACTCAAAATGCTACCACACAGGGAGGACTCTTACAGCAAGGCAGTAGCACAACTACAGAATAGCAGAGTTTAGCAGGGAGAGTGAAGTGAGAGAAAAGCTGTTTAACTGGGGTCATGTTAAGCAGAGACACTGCTATCCCAGTGTCCAAGAGCAGAGGAAGACGCACAGTGTCCAGCTCCAAAGTAGGACATTTTGAAGTTTGGGGGTGTGAAACTCACCAAGTGAATGGTTGTGGATGCAGTCCAAGTGGAAGACTACAGAGCCCTTGCAACAGATGAAGCGGAGGCCATTGGACAGACTTTAGCAAAGAGGTTAAGCTTCCTGCAGTTCTGGCACCTGTGTTGTCTGTGGGGCAGCTCAGAGCTCTAGACCTATGACCAATGGAACTACATTTACTGCAGTGCAGTTCAGAAAGAGCCAGCAAATGCCTTGTATAGTGAACACTGAAGCTGTCCCGAAATGAAACTGTGCTTCTCACTAGTGGCACTGGAGGCTTCAGTTACTTGTCATGTGGCAGCGTGGTGCTATACCAGGGAAAACGGAAAGTTTAGCCTTAAGTTCAGTGGCTGATTCAATCTGAACTGTCATATCAACTGCTTTCACAAGCCTTATATATCATTTGGTGCCATCCATAATCTTTAACAAATTCTAGGGTTACTGGTATGTTCTGCAAGTTGGTTCCAGATAAATTCCTCATGTAACTCACTAAACTTACAAAAGCTGGCTAAACCCTATAAGTCTGCCATGAACTGATGAACTGACTTGCCAGGCTGCGGATGGCGGAGATGAAAGAGGATTCATGAGATGAGGACACTTTGAGGTGTAGAGAAATGAGAAGCCAGGAGGCTAACTGATGTAGAATATCCAGCTGCAGTTCCAAGGGTTTTAAAAGATGCATTGGTCTTCTGCACTTAGGCAGTATATACGTATGGTAGTTTGTACAAGCATTGCTCACCTCGTCCACAACAACATCTGTTAAATAAAGTCTCAAAAGGTTCAATCCGGTTAGTCTATGGCACTGGCGGCTTGCCCAGCAGTGCAAGGAATGCAGAGGGTGGTGGGAATGAAACCTTCATTATCATCACCAATGTTATATTGCCAAAATGAAGACTGCACAACACTTAGTATGCATGCAACAACTCTTTTCCTGACACAGTGCTATTGCTATTTCAATAAAAGCACATGCTTCACTAATGCATGGAAAGGCAGCACGAAATATGGTGCAGTCTCAAGGTTGAGCAGATATAACATACAACATCCTTGGTAACCAATACTACATTCACTAGAACACATGTTTTAAATCACTTGACAGTATTACACCCAAGGAACTATTCACTACTGCTACCTAAGATGGGCACTATGGTAGAGTATTTATGAACATGGGAGTGTTAAGTAAAAGCACTAACCAAACTCCCAAGCGGGTCACTCCACATGTAGAGTTTCTCTGTTCTACCAATAGCCAAGTCCGCTTTTTTCCCCCCAAAAATACAAAGATATGAAATAAATGAGAAATCAAAACAACAAAACGCTGCAATCACGCAGCTCATTTAAAAAAAAAAACCATGTGGGTAACCTTGTGCGATTTAAAAATCGGACATCAAGGATTTCTTCCTACATCCCAAATACACTAAACTGACCTAGTAATAGACAGCATACCCTACAATAAAACTTGTAAATAACCCAGGATTTCTTTGCATCTTGTCCCCCAATAATACAAAGATTGGCTGCCTTCCCTTTACCCTGAAAAGGTAAAGAAAGAAGTTCTGAAATTTATAGAAACAACGAACCTTGAACCTTACGGCTCAACACCTTAGATCAAAGTGTCCCACCAAACTTAAATTTTTAATTTGCATCTGACAAGAAAAGTTAATTGTAGGCGATCTCACAACATTGTATACAATGCATCCCACAAGCCCGGCTAATTTGAAAAAGTGAGAATTAAAAGGACACTAAGTTACGACTAGAAGAAACCGAACCCAATGTAAGCCAAGCAAAAGCACATCAGGTGGCAAGCCCCTTTCCAACTATTACATGCAATGGTGCCAGCATAATGTTTGGAAGACACTTCACAGAACTGTTATTTAGGGCTGAAATGAATGAAAAGTTATTATTATTTTTTTTTTTTTAATACATTTAAATTCTCGAAAAGCAGAAATTTACAATAGCATTCTATTAAAACAACACAGACACAGTACAATCAACAGCTTCAAAATCAATACTAGAACTACAAAGAAAAAAGTAGGCTGAATAAAAATGCTGCCGTCTATCAAAGAGCAAAAACTGCAATGCAAGTACAGTGGTACCTTGAGATACGAGTTTAATTCGTTCCGTGACCGAGCTCGTAAGTCAAAATGCTCGAATCTCATTGCAAACACTTCCTTTATCTCACTTTAGGAGGCAAGCTCCTCCGTGATATCGATCTCCTGCAGAACCTCCGTATGTTGCCGCGTCTGTAGTTCCATCAACTCCTAAGTCGTCAGTTTCTCGGAATGTGCGGCAACAAGCTCTTTGATGGCTCGTATTTCAAATTTTGGCTCATAACTCAAGACAAAAAAAAAAAAATCGACCTAGTGACGGCTCGTATCTCAAAAAAACTCGTACGTTGGGGCACTTATCTCAAGGTACCACTGTATAATCAAATTGTTAAGGTCAAAATTTTACTTTCTTTTTGGAAGTGCACACTATAATGCCCAAGACTTAAAAATAATCCACTTTAAATCGAAAGGGAGTCTGTGACGTGGCCAGAAATAATCTTTGTCTAACCAAAGGCTTCAACCAGTAAAAATGGGCAAAAAAGGCTGCTATTTCCCCAACCCCCCCCCCCCCCCCCCCCCCCCACCCCGAGATGCTTATACTAAGAAATTGGGCTGTATGGTTCAGGTATTTGTTAAAGAAGAACTTAGCTCAGTAAAATCTCACTTTAGAAATAAGTATGAATAAAATAAAAAATAAAAAAAGGCAAACGTTTTTATTTTTGGCGTTTACCACACTTAGAACTCACCACAAGACCAATATCCTTTATTTCACCAATTCCAATATTGATTTTCTTTCGTTCATTCACAGGAAGGCGAATATTCACAAGATAATACTTATGGGCAACAGTTCCCACTTCCATAAACGGCAACAAATCGCAATCATAGGGAAGACCCTCATTTTTCTTGGTCTACAAATGGAGAAGATTAACATTCAGAAGTCTAAAGCAACAAATAGTATGAACTATGAATGAAACAAGATTTTAAAGCTATTCACAAACACGCACATATACAAATTTCTGCAATGGTGGTACAGACAAGAAGCACTTAAATGACACCAGTTTCACTACCTAGCTTTCACAATACACCAGCAATAATCTTACCTAATTCTCCTTTAGGCATCTAATAAGACAGAACATATTAAAACTCTTAAATTAACCTCATACCTTATTAGCTGGGAAAACACAGTTTAGTTTGCGCTGTTCTTTAGAATGTGCCATTGGTGTCCATTCACTGACAATATCATCTCTGTAAGCCAGGGAAGCATCAATTGTGACTACTCCTGCTTCATCTGCAAGACAAAAATGGAAATTATGCAGGCCTTTGAAACAAAGGCTCAAAGCTGTATCCTAATAAACTTACTTTTTCACCCTCACTTACACACAACATTTAAACATTAGATGTTTTACAGACCACTAAACATGAAAATCATCAATTCACATTACGAATATATGAAAGAAAACACACAAATTCACACAACAGAAGCAGCAATATTTCAAACTTGGAAGAGGGAATACACATTTCAACACAGTGAAAACAAACTAACTATACTTACCATGCATAAAAAAGCTCTATCATCATCCACCAACACTTTGTTACTAACACCGAGTAAAAAGCACTGTATTCTCACGCAGGATGAGGAGATTAACACTGACCCGACCACAGAAGTATGCAGCAGAACAAGTGTGGGAATGTGTAGGCTTGTCATTATTACTGTACTGCCAGTAGTATTTCAACAGGAGATGCATAGGGTGCAAGGCTCTTCACGTGAACACACAGTGTAACAAGAAAAATACTGAAATTTGTTGACCAACAAGCACTGATTGTGCTTGTTGGTCAATAGCAACAGCAGACCATACACCGCAAGTATAATGGAAATTAAAATATGGCTATCGACAGTCCATTTCTTTTTCTCTTTGGATGCAATAAAAGCACATGGCTTAATTTAACGTCAATTTTCCATAGAAGGTACAAGTTAGTTTTGCAATACAGAGCCCTGAACTCAAATTATTCCTCCCTATTGAAAAGATTAATCTTCCCATAACGAAAAGTAAACTGGACCCAGGGTGCAGTAAGATTATCGCGTAGCTCTCAAACCACGGTTTTCATCTGTAAAAAGTCATGAACAAACATGCGACAGGCAAATTGGAGAACTTTTAGAAACATAACTACCGCACTGATATATCTAATCTTACCCGTAATGTAGACTATTCTCAAATTCAGTACTGCACGTCAGCCATTGTTCATATCAAAAAGTCTTGCTGAAAGTCAAATTTCACATTAGCAACATATTATATGCTTTCTGCCTGCCATGGCTACAGATGCATATTGAGCAAAAATGAAAAGTGTCACTTTTACTAAACAATCTGATCCAGATTAAATGCTGCCTGTAGCATTTGAGCCAGATACAAGATCCACAGATAAAGCTTGGCAACTGCTCTGCAAGATCAAGTACAGAAATAACCTAAATAAAAGGTAGCACTCTTTAGATATTACTCCCTGTAGCCAAATGAGACTGCATTGTTTAAACTAAAGGATCTAATATAGCAAGACGCACCTGTTTGATTCCTAATCCAGCCACTCTGCCCATCAACCCACACTTATCCAAGTGATCTGGTTCAAGCAACTCTGCTCTTCTGGCTAACCCTGATCCCAAATTCATAGGAATGTGCAAAAATGTACTCTTTTGCTGCAACCTACCAACTGAATGCAATTTGGATTGGTGAAGTTCATACAAATAAAACATCAACCAAAGTATAAAGGATAGAACAAGGGCAAGTATATTTAATCAGTTCACAAAATCTAACAAAGTATAAACAAAAATACCTTATCATTCGAATTTTTTATACCAACATGTTTAAGCTAATGCACCCAGAGTCTGTGGACATGTAGTGTTAGGAAGCTTTTTAAATCTTTCTAGCCCAGTGTTCAAATACATGGGACAAAAAGGTATGCGTACAATGACTTTAGACTTGCACAAGATGGATACAGATCAAGTTACTTTAATACTGTAAAATTCACTGCAATCCCAAAACAAGCTTGTACACTTTATACAGTTCATCTAAAAGCCATTTTTGAATTATCCAGTAGGCTTCCCTGGAAGTGCAATATAAAAATAAAGAAAAAACATACACACTTATCTTAAAACCAAGACATTCATGAAGTCACTGTAAACCCTTGTGTATTCATGCATTAGATCTTAGTTTTCTTCATGGAAGCTCCCACTACATTAGGGACACTTTAACAAGATGGTCACTATCATCACATTGGTTACTTTAATGGCAGGCAGCCGTACAAATCCAGAGTCTTCCTTCCAATAAGCCTTTACTTAGTAGATGCACTTAAGTTACAATCGACTAGGGAATCCTGCTACTTGAAGTCCAGTTTATTCAAGTCTCTAGACGCAAGACAGAAGCTGTACAAATTACAGTTTGAGGTTCTCTCATACTATGAGTGCCTGCTGTTATCAGAATTGGGAAATGGTAAGACATTCCTTGCTCGAGTCCTGTGATTTTAAAAGCTATAGGTGGATTGCCCAAAATGGGAGGACTTGTTTATGTTTATTAACCAGCAAAGATGCACTTCACAGAGCAAAAAAGAAGCTCTTCTACTGTTATGAAACAAGCCAGAAATCTAGTACTCCGAGAGGGGATTACTTGCTGTTTCGATGCTCTTGTACTTTTAGACAGAAGATCCTGCCAATGGTATGAATGTCAGCTCACAGCACACAAACATTCCCTCACAGTACCGAGCTCATTGCCACAGCGACTAAGCCATTTCAACAGCTGTGTTGTTGCTGGAGTGCAGCCAAAGTCATTTGGGGAGAGTATTCATTTCTCCTTGCTTGTGTGAATAAGCTTTATTGCACCGAGAGGATATTGGAGTCCTATTTACAGTTTGTTACCTCTTATCCATTAGTTCAAAACATCTATTGGGATCAGAAATTCTGCAATTAGGAGCTTGACAGCTTTCTTAAACAGGAAGTATCTCTTGTTCATTGAGAGTTGAGCTCATCTGCTTGAGTGCAGCTTATGCCTTTTTGAAATAATGCTGCATTTTTTTTTTTTCTTTTTGATTCCTTCTTTAATACTTATACGCTTTGCTAGGCTGACCTTGTAATGCCCTAAACAAAACAAACTTCAAGCAGTTTGAATAAAAGCAATTGAGGAAACTCGGCTTCATCTTTTTTCTCACTTTGATCACACTCCCTTTATCCAATTATAAACCTAACTTCAGTCTGCAATCTTAACATACATCATAAAAAAAAAAAATTAAGAAATTTCAGTTCATAAATTTTTCTACCATGACTAGTGGTTTATGGTTGCAGAAAGTAGAGTGAAATTCTGTGATAAATCACAAAGTGGTATTATGTGCATTATGTCTGTACTGCTTCCTGCTCACAATGTATTGCATCCTTGTGGTAATTGTTTCCTCACGTCTATTCATCTTGGATCAAACAGACATTGTTGTGTTCTTACTAATGAATCACAATTGAGTTACTGGAAAATTTGGTTATCCTGCCTTATTGTGTCAGAGCTATGTTAATGGCATTTTGTATGTTTTCTATTTTCTTTTAAATAATTAAAACAAGCTAGTCAAAAGGTATAGCCAAAAAAAAACACACAACAACAAGAGAGTCTGCAGCCAATAGGTATGCCGATACCTGCCCTAAGAAGGAATACACAACAGCTTTAGGAGGCAGACCATTTATGTCATTAAGGTAAATAGCCGCCTGAATATCATTTCTTGATTACCATCAGTGCAGACAAAGTCTTTAAGAGACGTTTGCATAAGGTATTTAATTTATTCAGAATGCACAGTTCCGAAATAAAGCCACATAGTAAATAAAATATCATATGTGACGAAATGAAAAACACATCTTGTATGATGTGTACAAAGAAAAAAAGGTTCCCAGTTTCCCATTCTGACACACACACACACATCCAAAGTGATCAGATCAATTGTCATATTAAGGGATGCAACTTTTAACCTGTCACTACCACATGGGGAGATGCATTCCACTCAACATAGGTTGATAGGCTTATTACTGTCATTTGTACAGTGAAATTGTTACCTGCAAGACATGGTCAGCATGTAACATTTTCTAACACCATGATTAACGAGTTTAACAGCCTTGTCTCAAGATTCATCTTTCTTACCTGAAACTCCTCAACACATATATTTATCATAACCTAACAGCAATAAAATAAATGAACTGAATATACCAAATGTGGTAATGCATTCTATTACTTCTCCATTGCACAGCATTCATAAAAACTAATATTTGGCTTACATGATCCTCTTTAATGAGTGTCATTTGATATGCAGAGACAGTACACAGTATGACTTGGAGATCTCTAGTGCAATTAACAGTGATAGACTACCTTTAGCAATTTGCTCAAAATGTTATGCTCTTCTCCAAAATTATTCAAATATAGTATTTGAGTTTCATGGTTGTGAAACTCTATAAAAAGATGTGCCTACTCCTCAAATCATACTCATATGAATCATTCATTAAAATGATTTTACTAGAGACTTACTTTTGCTGCTAGCTAAATACTTGTGGTATGGCCACAACCTTTAACACATTGAAGGTAGCACAGAATATACAATGTTTAAAGTAATGGCAAACTATTGTACCAAAAATATGTATACAATGTATGCCATAGGGTTTAAAGTAGGATCCAGCAAGGGCAGAGGGCTGCTCCTTAATGCCAATTTCACATCAAAACCGCAAGCCACACACTGATAGTAAAATGCAGGTACTACTCAGTAGACAAATATTTAGACTGCTACCAAAGTTAAATATTTAGTATTATACAGTGGAACCTCGGTTTGCGAGCATAATTCGTTCCGGAAACGTGCTCGCAGTCCAAAGCACTCGTGTATCAAAGCAAATTTCCCCATATAAGAAATAATGGAAACACAGATGATTCGTTCCACAACCCAAAACTATTCATATAAAAATGATGATTAATACAAAATATAAAGTAAAAATACATAAAACAAGTTAACCTGCACTTTACCTTTAAAAAGAATCATGGCTGGTGTGAGTGAGTTTCTAAACTCTTGTGGGATTCCACCCAACGGGACGACATGTGGAAGAGTGACCCGAAGCAACCGCAGTCTCCCAGCGTTTTAGCAGTTCGCAGTAAAAGCGAATCCGAAAAGATCGCAGACATGCTATAAGCGCCTGCCGTCAATGGGTGATACAAGGAACATTATAAATGCGCAGGGCACAGTACTACTTGGCCACGGCCCTGCCTGACTGCTGTGTCTGTGTATAGGAGAGTGGCAGATCCCACTACAATAATTATCCGTACTGTTGTTGTTTCAAGCTGAATAAAGCTGGCGAGACTCAACTGTGTTTTGGGGTGCAAGACAGGGACTTGCACGTCACAGAGCGCACACACACACAGAGTCACAATGCTTTAGTAAACAGTATACGCGAGTACGGATGTTGAATATATGAGTGGAGGCACGCTGACTAAGACAGAATAGGAGACGATTGCCCACAGTCCCACAGCGAGAGAGAGAGAGAAGAACCATCAGCTCAGTTGTAATAACATGACGCTCAGCAGACAAAGCATATACATACTACTCGTATTGCAAGACCTCGCTCATTTATCAAGTAAAAAATGTATTAAAAATTTTAGCTCGTCTTGCAAAACACTCGTAAACCAAGTTACTTGCAAACTGAGGTTCCACTAGATTTCCTTTCGCTCCAAATTGGATAATTTATTTATCAATTACATTTAGTGTTGCCAATGAATGAGAAGATGAATTTGTATGGACAGTGTACTGTACATTTTTATTTCAAAAGAACAACAATTTGTAGAAGCCCTGAAAAAGCAATAATTCATCTTTTCATTGGTATGTCAACATGCATCAGCATATCCAGGCTATTCGTCTACTCAAATGTTCTACTGGTGTGTTTACACACATGTTCAAAATAAAACTGAACAAACTATTGCATATGCAGATGTTAGGCTTCCTCAAGATTTACGAGAGTTAGTATCAAGACAAACTATGGCCCAAGCTTGACATTAGGTAACTTTGGAATAAAAAATGTAGTCCTATTTTACAAAATTAGACGTCTGGTATTTTATCTTACAGCCTTTGTATACTTTTGCCAATGAGAAAGAAGATGTATTGAGCACACCTGAAGAACTGTTTGAGTTTCACTGCAACAGCAGCATGTCTGCCAGTGGGTACCTCTAAATAGCAATATGCCCCAAGGCAATACTCTGGAACAGCACATCCATGATGAAGTGAAACCTGCA
This sequence comes from Erpetoichthys calabaricus, assembly GCF_900747795.2. Taxonomy (NCBI): domain Eukaryota; kingdom Metazoa; phylum Chordata; class Cladistia; order Polypteriformes; family Polypteridae; genus Erpetoichthys; species Erpetoichthys calabaricus. The sequence goes on from NC_041403.2 coordinate 83,647,250, forward strand.
TGCTAAACAGCAAAATCCATTCCTTAAAATACCATCTCTGTAGGTCAATATTTCGACTCCTTGTATCCTGCTGTGGGGTTACTTTGCAAAACAAAAGCAGATGCCCATTGCATGAGACAGCAATTGGGAACTTTGTGATTCGAAAGGTAATGACACAACATTAGGCAATTTTACTTCACATTAGTATATACCATTTCAGATTCAGGCATGCATTTATCATACTGTAGAATACCCAAAGGGGTGATAGCAGCCAAGTTGGTCTAGACCTGTGGTCCATTACAACAATACATTTTAAACTGTATACATTTTCACAGGTATATAGAAAAAAAAAATAGCAGCAGATTTGCAGAGGCAATGGCATCAAATCACTAAGAAATAAAAGATACGGAACACTAAACCTGTTAACATTTAATGTCTGATATACTCAAAAAACACCACCACCAAAATTTCAATTGCACGTTTTAATGCTAGGCATGTAGCTCAAAGAATTTTACAAGAGGTTAAAGAGAACATTGCAAGAAAAAGAAAAAAAAAAACCCAAACACACCTTACACTTCCACATTTCCCCACATAATGAAGGAGATCAGCAGCTCAGTAAAACCAATTATATTCTAGGGCCCTGATTATATCACCATTGTGGATTATAGTATGCCTATAATAAATAAATGTGGCATTCCTGGAAACGTGTAAATGGCATCCTGCAACTTGCCATTCTATAGCAACCAATGTGCATACTACGTATAACACTTCCCAATCATTACTAGCCTCGGAGCAATATGTTTGCTTGTAAAGTCTGAGGTTCTCTTTCTTCCGTTTCTAAATGGGGTTATATGCTAAACATTTCATGAAAATGCATAAAACTCTGCACACTGGAAAACATATCAATATAAACATGTTAAGCACCTTACTGCATATGCATATGTGTGCATTTGGCCTTAAGCTTTTAGGGCCTTAAATTATATAATCTGGGGAGAAAAGGCCAATGCAAAGAGAGATAGCTGGTCATATTGTTAATAATGAGGTAAAACAACCTTCTGAACTTCTTGATTTTTGATACCACATAACACTACTTAAATTACTTAAAAATTAAAACATTCAGGCTTTTGCTGGTAACCCACCAAAAATTCTTCCTAAGATACATTAAAGGTAAACCATATATTGTACATTGTATATACTATAACACTTTAGACATGCATATAGTCTAATCTAGTAAAGCCTCCTTGGTGTGTGTGCATGCATGCATTTGTCAGTGTGGTGGTGAAAATCTTCTTCCTTACTGACATTTTCCCAGGCAGCCGGTACAACAATGCCCCTTCATTACAGGGGCCAAGTTATCAACTAATCCTTCTATGAAAGCAAATCCTGGACGGCTTCCAAGTACCTATCCTTGAAATGTCATTTCAGGTATACTAACTTAATAAGAGACCAAATAAGCAATTAGTATTTGTATTTAAAGAAAAGTTTTTTTTTTTATATATATATATAAATAAAAGTACAATGTATAAAGAAAAATATTAAAATTATTTTGATCCGACATGTCAAATGCCTTCCAGGCTATTCTAGGCTTCTCTTCTCATGCTAAATTTCTGTCAAGGGCAAATCCTCTGTCCTCTCTGGCCAGCAAACAGGTTCATTTAAACCTCTCACCTACATTTAAACCACAGAAATGCCACACTGAAGAAGTAACCTAACTACCCCATATATCTTTACGGTTCGTTTAATGTGGCAATGTGTCAAATGACAACGTGTTAAAAGGAATGCTAAGTTAGGTATATTTTTTTTTTCCAGAAAGTTGTGGGGGTTAAACACATTTTGAGGTGACCCTAGACTTTTGGCATGAAACCACTATTTAGGCTAAAAATGGATCATTCTAGTAATAAGCTACTTGAAATTTTGGTTACAACATTAATGCAGATGTTTCATCAGTAAAAAGTAAATGTCAAGCCTAGTTCTTGCCTTATTTACAGTGCACTACTTTTCTCTCCCACATCTCTTCCTCTACTGGGTTCCAGGGTTCTTCGGCAGCTATGTTAGATCCTGCTCCTTTCATGGGATCTACAATCATTGAAAGGATTTCCAAAAAGCTGTGGTTGAGCTGTCACAGATCATTTTGAGGACATATTACAATAGAGGACAAGACTATAAATGACGTTTTGCTCTAGTTGTCCTTTTTAAAAATGTGTGACTAGTTGTTTATTTACTATAATATTAATGTAATACTCTTAATGGAAAACGGAGTCAAAATACTGGACAGAAATAGTGCAAATATAATTTCCTGGATATCTTTCATGTGGGCAAAACAGTTACTAAGGGGTAAATTTAAAAAATGTCAAATGTCACAAACTCCTGGTGCTTGAACTTTAGTGATCTCTCCCTCCTTTGTCTCAAGTGAAATCAAACTGTCAGTTTTACATTAATCCATTACTTTAGAACTAATATAAAATAACATTTTTAGTGCTGTTTTCTAGTTGTCTTGCACAAGTTATATTTTGTTAGTGCTTTTGTCAACATACTTGTACATAATTAGAAAAATAATGTGACCAAAGTTGCTTCTGTTCAATTACTCATAAGTGAGAGACTACATCCCCATTGCAAAAGTACTATTCAAATATATGGTAACTGCTTTTCACCAAGTTCTTCACCTTTTTTGGATTATACTCGTGAACATTAGGTTGCCTTTAAACCCTAACAAATGACACAAATTTAGAGTTTGCAGGTATGTATTCAGCCATGAAATTTGCTGATTTGGCAGGCTTGCTAACTGTGCATCTCTTCAATTAGGCATTGTCTTGACAAAAAATACATCCAGAGGTTCTAGGAATTTGGATAGCACTGATTGTTTCTTACTCACAGCAGCTGAATCCAGGATTCAAATCCCATCTGGTACAATCTGTGTCGAGTTTCCACAGAGATGGGCTAGTACTGCCTTCAGGGTTGGTTTAGTGTCTAATCCTGCTAAGAAAAACACTGGTTTCTCACAGTCCTAAACTGTATAGGCAGTGTGGGGAAAAAAGGTTAAATGCTTGGATGAGTTAGGGTAGGGACTGTGCTGGTCTCAGGTTTGCAGCATTTCTACTGGTTTTCAAACTCTTTAAACTATGATTTTTTTTCTTATATCTATCTTTGTTAATATGAATAGACCAATAATCCATTAAACATTTGTTTATGCCTAGCTACATCTTTGTCTGCTTCCTAGGATCTTTTTTTCCCCCCTTTACAAGTTATGGACCCTTCCCTCCATTGATGATACTTTAATTTGTCAGCCATTAACCTTGCATTACTCAAAAATAGATTTAAATATAGGTTGCTGCTATTGGCTCAGATCTAATGTTCACTTACACTGTATTCAAACTTGCAGTAGAAAGGAAAGAGTGGGTTCATCATTCAAGGGTATAAGGATCCCCAATGGAGAGGCACCTGTTCACTACAGATTCGATTATCTTATGGTTTTATGCATTGTATTTAAAGTTTTGTACTAAGGAAACCACTTGCATCATTTTTTATTTAAAATTGCTGTTACTGTGAATGTGACATTTCTATAGAAAAAAAAAAAAAGATTTGTTAATTTCTTGCTTCAGAAAGATCATCCTACTAGGCTTTCCTTCATGACACTGCATTTTTAAATTGGTATTCTTTAAGCTTTTCCATCTTAGTTTAAAGTTCAAACATTCTCTCAGCTCATTTCCCGCCCTTAGGTCTTTTGAATCGGGTACTCCTACTTCACCATTAAATAAATATGACATACTCCCACTCCTCATAACTCCAGTAAACTTTAATAAACTTTATTTACTTACCAATTTGGTTGGCAAGTTTAAAGACAATCTCAAACTGGAGGACAAAGAGCATGAACTGGAACCATGAACTCATCTCCAAGTCAGGCTTTGGAATGTGAACTGCAAATACAATGTCATTGGCTTCAATATGTCTTTCTGTGGCCTCTTTGAAATCCTGAATCTTTTCACACGGGTTACGTCCCCCGGGCATGAGCCATTTCTGGTGATATTTTCGGATATCCACACATTTGGTAGCCGTATAAGGAATTGCAGTGGTGGGACTTGGAGCTATAAAAAAATAAATAAAGGTTATTTATAAATAAAGGAAATAGGTTTTCAATTCTATTTTTTGTAAAAATTGATCTATTTGTACAGAATGATTACAATAAAAATAAAAAAAATAAATACACTCCAAACAGTCTCTTAATGAGAAGCCGATTCTTGCTGTTAATTAAGCCTGTTATTTAATTCAATGTGTTGTTGCTGCTCTCATTCTGCCACAGCAGGTATTTCCAAATTTGTTGATTTTTCTGTTTTTTTCTAAGAACACCGTCAAAATGTTTTGGTGACCTGAGAGACCAACTTTACCGAGACCTTCACCTTTCTTTATTTTCAGATATTGTGTAATGGGCACAGGTGAGCTGGTCATATGGTGGCTTGTTTGTCTCATTATTGTTTGGCTACTAATTAAGGAAAAAGAGACAACTAAGGGGCATGAGTCAAGTTAATTAAAACTAAAGCAAAAGAAGTTAATTAGCAGTAAAAACGGCTCACTAATGAAGAAGATGGTTAGAATGAAAACATGCAGACACTGCGGCCCTCGAGGACCGGAGTTCGACACCTGTGCACAATGCAACTTGCCACCTACCACCTCCATTTGTTATTGTATTGGGTTAGTAAAAACAAAAAAAAAAAAAAATAATGGAACCAGTGAATGTTAAAATGTTACTTTTCATGATGGATAATGCTTATGCTTTAAGGGCAACAAGTAGTTACAAAATAAAAACTCATGTATAGTTCGAATGCATAAAATGCTTTAAGAATCACTTTTAAACCATATCATGGCACCCGCATTTTAAATTGCTTTGAATCGTGAAGTGCCTGGAAATTCCCACCCCTGAATTTCACAGATGAGGACCGATTATAATGGATCTGCCACTGTGCACTCACTTTTACAATAAGTAGAAAGGACACACATGCTTTTGGGACACAGGCTCTAACTGAAAATATTCTTGGTCATTGTAGTGACTAAGGGCCGGTTTCTACTTCACACTCTGAACGCATATGCGCACACATCATGGCTACCATGCATTCCCAGAGTTCATTTGACATGTCCTCCAAGCACATCCTCAGAAATTAACAATGTGTGCACAAGTTGCACTACCGGCGGAGGGCACAGTGTGTTCAAGTTGGAATGCGGTGTCAGAGTCAGTATCAACATGTGACAGCAAGCAGCTTTGCAGATCCTACAGGATCGATGTGTGTGCTTTGATGTTTGATGAATGGTTAGATGTGGTGAAGTAAAATGATTTTCTTTTCAAACACTGCATATTCCCCATTGTAATGACGCAATACATTTTACAGGTCTTACATACAGGTCTTCTGTGCCATCTTATTCATTTTTTTTTTTTTTTTTGCACTTTCACAACAGCATCAGAATGAATGGCAGCATATTTGAGCCACAGTAAATAAAAATTAGGTTCTATTTTGCTATTAAAGAGGAAATTTCAACTTTAATCTAAATTTATTTTTGTCGTAAACGTCATCTTAAAACTGACCCAGTTGTTAATTGCTATGTGCTTCTGGGGCTTCCTCCTGAAATGACAGTAGCAGCAAGCAGCAATTGCCACACAGAACACATTTCATTTATGATATTCCAGCTCTATGCTCATTTAGAATCCTTAGATTTATACTTGAAACCACTTTCATGGTGAAGTGGATTAAAAGTATGTATATTACATTTTACAGATAATCGTTAACTTCATTTAAATAATGAATACTGTTAATAATTACACATGTGGGGTGGCACGGTGGCAAAGCAGTAGCACTGCAGCCTCACTAGGAGTCACTTTCCTGGTGTTCTCTGCCTGGAGTTTGCATGTTTTCCTGGTGGGTTTGCACAGTATGCTCACCTTGCGATGAGCTGAAGCCCCGTCCAGGGATTGTTTCTGCCTCACACCAGATGCTTGCTGTAATGGGTGTGTCCCTGGATTGTACGTAATCATTAAACATGCATTATTTTCTGAGATATTGTGGCAAGGTGTCCTCAAAATTTAATGGATGTTTCAGGCAATTCACAGCACAGCGAAGCCGAACATTTTCTCACCGTGATCTCACACTGCCACCTGGTGGAATCGCGCATGTACTGTACAAACAGTACAACACTTGCATAGCAGAAACGTCCGCAGGAGTGCACATTGCGTTAAGTATACACTAGCTACAAAAAGCCAAAAACTGATTGGTTAATTCTACATTGCAGGACAAGTAGGCATTGCCCAGTTTCATTAGGAATTCAGTGTTAACCACAAAATTTTCTTTATATAAAAATTAAAACACTAACAGAAAGAGATGCCCTCCTAAGTCTATCATACACTACAGAAAATGTAACCATCTAGTGAGTGACAGTTCTGTGGGTCAAAATTCCCTTTCTGATAGGAATGGACAATGGCCAGACTCATTTAAGCCAATAGAAATGCCACAAATATTCAAATAACAGTTCTTTACAACAGTAATATCCAGAAGTGTTTCTCTAATTTAAGACAAGTCAGAAACTAAAGCAGATGGGCCTACAGCAGCTAAAAGCCACATGAAGCTCCACTCCTGTCAGCTAAGAACAACAAGATGAGGTTTCAGTTAGCATGAATAACCAAAATTGGACAACTGAAGATTTAAAAAAAAAAATATCACAGGAGAAGTTAATCCGTCATACTTGGTGATATGGTTGGGTCAGAATTTGACTTAACCAGCATTAGTTCATAGATTTACCCTGTTGTCAACATTACAGTCTGATGGTGGCAGTGTAATGGTGTGGGGACTGTTTTCTTAACACATACTAGGCATCTATTAAGACTGGAAAACTGCAGATACATTTTCTCAAAATCCCTTAAACCAATTCAGAGTTGCAGGGTTTGGGGCCCGTGGGGTGCACCCAATTCTGAGGGTACTGGGCACAAGGTGTGAAACAGACGACAGGGTCCCAATCACTCACAGTCAGGAAACAGGGAAAATAAAAACTTGTACAAAACTATGCATATATTTATCTACCTGTATATGTAAAAAAACCTAAGCCTAAAAGTGCAAACGGAAGTGCAACAATGATGTTTTTTGCCACGCTTTAACGCTTGGGCTTATTTTAAAATTGTGTGTGTGTGATATAGATATACATACACACACACTAGTCATTTAGCTCGTTACAATAATGGGCGCTAGAACAGTAGTGCATATACATTAGTAATAACAGTCTATATTAAATGGCAAGGGACTTTAACCTCATTCTTTTTGTTGGTCGTATTTTTCTTTTTCTTTCTTTCTTTCTTTTGTTGATGTTTACTTGCTCAGCTGACTGTTCTTCGTGGGCTGCCGCCGTGTATTGTGTGTCTTTAATTTTCTGTGACAGTAATACTGTCTTGTACGTCCGTAATATACCTTTAAATTTTCTCTGGCGGTAATACAGGCGTGTGCGTCAGTAATATGCCTTTAATCTCCTGTGACAGTAATACTGGCTTGTATGTGGCTGTAATATGTGTCACTGTATTGTGTACCTTTAATTTCCTCTCGCAGTAATACTGGTTTGTATTTCCGTAAAACGCCTGTAACTTTGTGACAGTAATATCGCGCATCGCACCATGCCCCGCGCATGCACACTTCACCAGAAGACACACACACATGGACACCTGGACGCACACAGGGATTTTATTAAAGAGGATATATATTCTTTTCAGAATTTATCAAACTTTAAATGTGATGTTAGATTTTCAGATTCTAATTCCATTTTTAAAATTATAAACTAAAAAATATCTAGAACTCGCGTCTCGCAAGACGGGACTTTGTGCCAAAAGATTTAACCACGCCCGGGGCCGGAAATAAAAACACAAGCAGTAGGACAGCTGCTGTATAGGCTTTTAAATGTTCAAAGTGCCGCACAAGATGCAGATCATAAAGCACGGAGGCAGCAGATTGAGCAAAGAGGAGGTTTACAAAAAAAAAAAAAAATTTGATTTGTTGGGCTAACTGGAAGCACACTTAATGAACTGAAACAGTAAATAAAAATCTCCCACTGTCATGAACACTGTAACAAAGTAAATTGTCAATTTAAGTTCTTAAGGATGTACATATTGGATCTTTTAGTGAGTGTGACATTCTAAAGACAGCAAACCAACACTTTTTTCTAGAACATCACATTTAAAATTTATGGGCACTAATTTGCCTTGTTAACTTCCACTGCTGCACTACCAGCCAATAGTCATAGGGTGATGTAATACATTACTCAAAAAATTCTAATGGCTTTTCAAAATGTCACACCAAGGCTCTTTGCATCATCGAGAACTCCAGCAGTCAAATAAAAAAGTAACATTTCTACTACCTCTTCAACTGGCTGTTCATGGTACAGCATCATTGAGATAAGTCTTAGGTTTGAAGGAATGTCTGTTGAACACTCAAATTCTGGCTTGCACATACCTGTTCATTTGAAAGTAAAAATAGATATTCTTTGAAACGCATGACAAACAACTGTGTCTTTTGATGTACTATTATCAAAATGTTATAGGTGAAATTATGATCAGCAAAAAAGTGTTTTTTGGGAGTGGGGTCAACGTGTACACTGTAATTAGGTGCAATAAATAAGCAGATCAAATTATGTAAGTTTACTTACTAAAATTAACCTAGAAGTTGTAAACAAATGTACCTAAAAATGTCCGATATCATCTACTAGAAAAATAAACCTTCAGAATTACTTTAAGTAACACATGACCAAAATGCTGTCTGTTACAAGTAATCGCCATGGAAAAGGTTCAATCTTCTGAGGTAAAGCACAGTATAGGAGCATCCCTACCTGACTGAAGGCGGCAGCTGTTCAAGTGGTTTGTAACTTAAATCCAGTGTACTACTTGAGTATTAAATACCTACAGATTTCTGCCTGCAATTTACCAGTTGGACAGCATATCACAAGAAGCTTTTATTACTGTACATTACTGCAATTGTGCTGTATTCACATGGGAAACAAGCTTCCAGTGGGAAATTTCACATCAATGCCCACGAAAGTGGTAGCTCCCTGTGGCAGATACTATATTAGGGGAAATAACAGAATTAACCAAGTTTTGACCTTTCACCTCATCCAATATTTTAAAATAATAAATCCAAGTAAGCCTGAAATTACATTTTGTGGATGCACTGTATTAACATTAATGAGATAGGTGCTTAATGTGCATTTTTTTGTTTTTATATGAATACAAAAACAACTCAAAACTGAACAGCAGCTTTGGGTTTCTCGCAAAAATTCATACAAATACAATAAATTCAGAGGTGAGATGTCACAAGATGCATTTACAAAAATTCTCTAAGTGTATGAACACAGCATTTAGAAGGGTTGTAAACTGCTGCCTGCAGACGTATGTAATGTTGAACGTGTAGCCACTTTTTGGGGCATCACTCTTGCAGTCGAATTCAAAAAATAATTTCCAGCTTGCTTAAAGTAAATTAAAATGTGCTTCTAATTGACTCTTGTAGAAGTTCATTATTAAAATTGTCACAAGTTTATATATAAAAAAAAAGTCATTTATACTCCTAATATACATAAACTTATGAGCTGTTAATTCAGTTTTTAAACTAACACACATTAAAAGGGTTTTTATTTTACAGGTAGTTGTCGATGTATGACCTGTGTGTCTTACGACCATTTGACTTACAACCATTACCGCATCCCACGGGCAAATGAGTTTTTGCCATGTCAGCTCCATCTTGATCTCAGTTAATTACCTACAGCGGTTTCGACCATGTTAAGTTACATTTATCTTACAATTACAGAAAAAAAGGCAATTGATCTCAATGCAAAAATGAAGGTGGTGATCAAGCAGTATTATGTAGGAAAGAAAGCGAATGCAATCATATGCAACTTTAATTTATCCCATTACAACTGGTGTTTAAGGCACACGCTATACTGCTGTGCTCTGGCTTTGAATCTGGTTAACGTCTATAGTTTCTGTGTTGTGACTCATGATGTGCTGCTGTGTGTGAACCACCACAAAGGGGTAATGAAACCATACTGAACTCTTATCTGGTAATGTTCATTATTAACAGGCTGAAATATTAAAATAGAAAACACAAGTGCTCAAACTCTGCCGGTACAATTCTCCTCTCACCGTTAACACAATGAACACTAGGAAAGGCTCACACAGATGATGTAACATAACACAGATAAAGAAAGGATTCATGAAGCCTTTAATGGTTCGGCACTCATGTGAGCAACAGAAATTACAGAAAAAAAAAAAAAAAAAGAAAAAAAATCTACAGAATGTGCTACGAATTATGATAAAAAAAAAATAAATAAAAAAAAAGATGTAAAACAAACAATATGACTTAACATCAGAATCCATGAAGCCTATGAAAATAAAGTCGTAATACTGGGCCACCTTAAATTCCTTTGCACCTCTTCAGTGTGTTTTGCAAATGTGTCAATCAGCATAAGCAGCCAGCTATCCTATCCCCCACCGTGGCAGCTGAAGTCAAGCCAGACAAAATTCTCAGAGCTCAAGCCTGTTTATCGGAGTGTGGGGTGTCTGGAAATGTATTTATTCCAAATAATGATATTATTTACCCTATACATGTGTGTTTTCATGTCTACAACAATCAGGGTAAATGTAGGATGACAAGAAATGCAAGGCAAGAAATGTTTAACACAACTAAAACAAACTTTTTTCATGTCATAGTAATAATTGACAAAATGTTGATGTGAAGTGTATAATGTATGAAGTCTGAAGTCCAAATATCAAATAAACAAATTCACAAATGATATAACAAAACAAGTGTGCCTATAATCAAGAACATAACCGAAGAAAAAGAAATTATTCAATTTATATGTTGCTGTCAATGTGTAAAAACCGAAGCCCAAATATCAAAATCGGCACAACCTAAACAGGTCTGCTTGGCTGGTGAAGAGGCAAGAACTGCTGCCTCATAATCAAGAAGTTGTGCTCAAGCCCAGGTACTCCCCACGTTTACTGTTATGAGTAATGAGCTGCTGTTATTACTATTACATAATTTAAAACAGCCACATACAAATACAAAACAAAAACATTCATACAACCATCATGGCTGGAGTTTTTCCTTTTTGAAGTTCGTCCTTCTGATATTTGCATCTACTACATTAGCAATTAACCCAGAAATATATACTTTAAATTTCATAGTAGCCTGTTATTATGCTTTAATCTTTTTCAACAAAATGACTGAATGTTGTGCTCAAGGGTATTCTGCTCAGCTTTCAAAATAATACTCTTTGGTAGGGAAGGGAGGACTACTAAAGAAATGTGTAGTGATCTATAATTAGCATTCCATAAACATTAACCAAAAGTGGGGGTGTAGTTAGAAGTTCCATTCCGTTACAAATACTTCATTAAGGGAAAACGTTTAATTTGGGAAGACATCTTTGAAATTTGACTTTGAGGCTTTGTCCAGTGACAAAATGTATATGTGATGATACTGACCAGTTTTGTAGCACATTACATTACATTGGTCACTATGGAGCCTTAATACACTGACTTGCAATCTGGAAGGAGCACTCTCAACATGTCTCTGAACTCACAATGACTTCAAGGTATCATTAAAAACTGACTAGTTTGGTACATACGGGTATAATGCATTTGTACATGAATTTTCAGATTGTAACATTTAAGCAAATTAAAAAATAGTTATGTGCAAAGGCGTGCCTCTTATCCATTGAAGCACTTTTTAAATGTTCTTCCTCTCAAATGGCTTCAATAGCAAGTATTTACATATATTAAATCAGCTCAAGAGGTAAGTTTGTTTCACTCACGATACTGCATGGCAAACAAGGCACAAGAAACAATATTTTTATGTTCCCTCTTTCTGTCTGCATTAATCCATCAATAAGACTGAACCACATATCACTATGGGAAACAGGTAAACATATATTAGACACAGTTCACATACAAGCTGATACACAAAGGCATTACTTTTAGAACAATGAAAAGGCATCAGAAAAATCAGCTTTCCCATTTCAGTTTGTATGAACAGAGATGCAGGATTTTTGATGAAAGATTTTACTTTGAAATGTGTTTGCAGGTTTTGCAAACCTCCTCCACTCCAAACACTCCATTGGATCTGCACATAATACCACACTGACACCGTAGCACAAGGTAGGCTTCCTGAATTATGCCATATAAGGCAGCATAGTTCCAAAGGCATTTACATTTATTTGCTTGGCTGACGCTTCTATCCAAAGCATCTTGCAAAAGAAATAAACATAATCAAGTAACATTAGGCTAGTGCCTGTTTGTTCAGCAAGTGTAGTAGGACAGTAGGGCTGGGTATCAGGACTGATGTCCAGATTCAATTCAGATTCACAATGCCACAATCCAATATCGGTTTTATCTTGACTGAATTAGCGTGCACCAATATATTTGAAGTGGTGGCTTTTAGAAATGACTTACTCATGCATAGAGAACATTATATTAATGTGACAAATTTCAGTAACGCTTTATTTGAAGTGTCTACATAGTGATTTCATAACATATGCATAAGCAGGGAATGACATTTAAGAAGTAATACTTGATTAGTAATGAACAGCGATCATCAGTATTTCAAAGAAGAAAAGAAAAAACAGCACTGCACTCATTCATAATTCACCATATTTTAAGCAAAACGTGTATCGTCACATGAGAATTCACACGTATTATGGGAGGGCTTCTTGTGTCAATACAATGGCATATACTTTATAAAACAGCTATGCCATCTTGCAAATATTATAAAATAAATCAAATATTGCCTCTTAAATGTTATTCAATAACCTATTCTTACGTTATGAATCTCCACGTAGAAACCCTTCAGCTAAAATGTTGGCTAAATTTATTCCTCTAACATTTAAAATAATCTTAAATTAGTTGAGATTAAAGAAAACATCAGTAAGACTCATATCTTAATACAATTCTTCAGGTAGCAGTCACATTCATCAGTCTCAAAAATGTGTCCTCAGCAAGCATTTTAAAACAAGGATCTAGAGCTGATGCTTGTTGACAGTGGCACGGAATGAATGGAACATAAGAAACAGCCATCGTGACTGATAATGTTGCTATTATGGAGCTACTTCAAGTTGGCTGGTTTGAACACATGCTCACTTTTGTATCGCTTGCTGCTCCTGCTCTGAAAATTCCAACCATTGCCCACTTTTTTTTTTTTTTTTGCTAGGTTAGGCACATTGCAAACTTTTTCCATAGTAGCATTACAACTAGCCACGTCCTTAAAGAAAAGGAACTTTTATTGGACTTGCCAACACACAAACCTGTGATGCAGTTACACAATGGAACAGTGCACTGGAAATGCTAGAAAGGTTTTTGGAACAAAAGCGAGTCATCTCAGCAGCTCTGTATATAGGCAGCGAGGTTGTTCCTGGTGTGACTTGTATGCAGCGTGCTTGACTGCAACACATCTGGCACAGGTGTTCGGTTGTTTTTAATGTGCAATTGTCACATAGAAATCTATTGCCCTGGATATTCAGCTGTCCACACATTGGATTTAAGTGTCAATGATGCCAATTTCAGTTAAAGAGGAGACATCATTTTATGCGAGATTGTAAAGTCCTTGTCTCGTAGACAGCCTTAACGGGCACATTTGTGCAATCTACTGGATCGGATGTCAAAAATGAAGATAAGCAAAAAACTTCATTGTAGTAATTGAGCAGGATTGAGATTCACAAGATCGATCTTGAGACCTTAAGAATCAATATCAAATCATTTTAACAAAAAGTAACGATTAATTGGAAAATTATATTTTTACCCAGGCCTATAGGACAGGCAACAAAAGTTGATTGCCACAAGTGAAAAGATGTGATAACTAATAAATTTACAATCCTGATTTAACAATCACTAAAGTGATTAAACAATGAGGCAACAAATCGAACAATATGGAAGGTCACAGAGCATTTTTTTTCCAAATCAGATATTCATGGTTTACCAACCTCTAGGCAAAATTAAGTATTTTATTTTTCTTATTAGGGAATTCCAAAGCTTCCATACTTACTGGTTTACTGAAACAGCTTATAAGAATTAAAAAGATTAAATAAACATCCTCCTTGGTCCATCAAAATCAACAGCCTCAAGACTGGCAGGAAAACGAGCAAAGCAGGAAAACAAGCTTGCATTAGTAACTGTTTTTTAGCAGCCAGACTAATAATTGTGTAATTTGTTAGTACTCCATTATCCTGAAAAATCTATCAGTACATCTACTAAAATGTTATGAAAACAGTACAAGCATACAAGGCAAAGTAAACCATATGGGAGGGATCATACTGCATTCTTCACTTCCAGCTACATTAATCAGATGTTATTAATAATAATTCTTTGCATTTATATAAAGCTTTTCTCACTACTCAAAGCACTTAGCAATTGCAGGTTAAGGGCCTTGCTCAAGGGCCCAACAGAGCAGAGTCCCTTTTGGCATTTTACAGGATTCGAACCGGCAACCTCCCGATTGCCAGTGCAAATCCCTAGCCTCAGAGCCACCACTCCGCCACGATTAGGACACAATTCACTGTATATGCAAATGTAAAGCATTTGCACTGTACATTGGCACAGCAGCAGAAAAAGCTACAACTTCACAAATGCAGCATCCCTGGTGAAAAGCCATCGATTTTCAGCAACCACTTTTATATGAAAGGAAAACAAAAGCAAAATCAAGGTGTTGCATTTTCCCCATATAGACTTGGAATGTTTTAAAAAGATGCATTTCAATTAGAAGAGTTTTTATTGTTACACTCACTTTAAAACATTGAGAGTGAGATTAACTGCTGTGAGAGATTAAAAAAAAAAATTCTACCATTATGAAAAATTAAAGTGATATCTGTGCCAACCTGTAGGTTTTCTGAGCAATTCTCCAAGAACAGTATCTCCTTAGCAGCAGTTAACATTTTACCTACTATCTGCCTTAATCTGCATCAATTTTCTCTGTAAACTCTAAACTTGGTGGTTATTGTAAAACGCAAATAATTAAAAGCTAACTTTATGAAAGGTGAGTATTAACATGCAACACATGCACCATTTACAGCCCTCTTAGTCAAAATGTGGCTTAAAGATCCAATCTCCCAGGAGGAAGAGATCTTCAATAATCTGAAGAAAAATGTGTGAATGAGCAAAACATCCAACTAACTGCTGGCTTTTAGCAACTAGCTGTCAGCATGCACACAAAAATCCTGAATCTCTAAAATAAAAGCGTTAAAAACAACACCCAAGGGAATGAGCCATTTCACAGCACTTCCCCTTCCTAAAGTACTTTAAAAAGCTGAAAGAGCTCAAAATATCTTGAGAGCCCTTTGCCTGCAGTAACACGTCTATGATTATGTTGTTAAAAAAAAAAAAAAAATAAAAAAAAAAAAAACTTAAGCCATCAGTATCTTAACACCTGTATCCGATTATTTTCAGTATCTTGTAAAATGACTAAGAACATTAAGAGCTTGACTTATAATTACTGAAAGACTAGGAATGGATTCAGGAAATTGATGCTTTTTGAACAATAAGCAAAGATTCAGATCAGAAATCCACAGTTCCAGACCTAGTTTGTTATGGTGGTTACAAGTTTTTATTCCATCAAACCACTTACTAAAAGAAAAGCCAATTCTTCCAATTAATGAATGTAATATCTAATATCTTTACCAAAACAGATTTAAATACTTTTATGAATTTAAAGGAAAATCCACATAATATTTAATAGATGAAAATGGATTTGTATCTCTAAAGATTTACTTCCTTTTCCTATGCATTTAATTCACCACACACTTTTTTTTTTTTTTTTTTTTTTTAAATAGCAGAGGAGTAAAATCCTCTTCATGGATGCCCAAAATTGTAAACCAATGAACACCTTAAACTGAACCGTTGCTCCACTCACAACTTTACCCTGTATACACATGTAGGGAACATAATAATTTTGAGGAATAAAAACCTGACACTCAATGTAGATAATCTCCTGAAACTTTACTTTTCACCAAAACAATTATTCATCTCTGCCAGCTAACATCAGGCACTGTGATTTATGTATGAGCTAGAGTGCTTTAAAACACTATGTAGCTCTTGACATTGTATGATGCAAAGTAAGAGGGCAGAAAAAAAGAAAACAAAAAAACACAACAGGGATTAATTACAAAAAAGGGGTTCAGCAGAAGAATTAATAATGGATCACCTTTAAATTGGTCTAGTACAATCAAATGAATGTCATTCTACAAAGAAAGCCTCTAAACAAGTCATTAAGCCTCCTTCATAACAGTTCTTCAACAATATCCTAAAGCATTTTCAGCAGGTCCACACTGCTTTAAAAGTCCAAAATTGTTAACATATTACTACAACTTATTATGTCTATAGTGATTAAAGCACTCCAATGACTGACCTCATGCAGTGTTTCTCGCCCGCCCCCACACTACAATTCGACCTTTCCACCCAGTTATCTTCCCTGCAAAAGGAGGAAACACCAGCCAGTGAACAAACACAATGAAATTCTGCCTCAGTAAATCCAACAGCAATAGGATGGAACAGATAGGCTAATTTATCACAAGCAGTTGGCCAGCTCAAAACAAGAAAAAGTTAATGCTGTATGCACTCACCATCACAAAAAGCTAGACTAATCCAAAAGAGCTGTACTCACTCAGAACAAGTCAGAGTTTCATTTTTAATCATAATGAGAATTACAAAAACCTAAATATAATAATTGGACTGAAAAATGGGCAGTGGATCTCCTTATGGCTGGAGATGGTCAAAATTGACAAATATGTAACTCAAGCAAGTTAACTGACAGATCACCCTATACAAAGTTACCCCAGATGTTGACTACCCAGTTCCATTCACCACCAATCATTTACACTGTGTTGTTAATAATGCATAATAATAAATAATTCATTTATATAGCGATTTTCTCAATACTCAAAGCGCTATCCACACAGGGAGGAACCAGGAAGCGAACCCACTATCTTCCACAGTCTCCTTACTGCAAAGCAGTAGCACTACCACTGCGCCACCTTTAAAAATTTCTAGTATGGAAAAAACTTGGTTTCTCATATTCATGAAATATGAAAAGAGTACAAGTTCAGTTTTGAGAAAGGATTACCAAACTCTACTACCAGTTTTTCTGGGGACCTGTATTTAACATTTTTTGGCTTACTTCAATGCACAATGAAAAATAAAATTTCACCAATCTGAAGATTTTATTGATAGATACATAATCTATCAACAGCAGTGTTAATTTTAAGCTCCACTATTCTGATAGAGGAATTTAGGAAATGTAAACAAATAAGGCCTTTTCAAGTGAAGAAGCTCTTAAATCATAAAGGTTGAAAATCTAGAGAAGCATGATCACCGTACATTTTACTGTAGATGTTTACAACACAACTTCAACAGAAGCCAACATTCAGAGATGATTCACTGAGTGCACAAAATAAAAGTATAAAAGACTAGAGAGTTACACCTCTTGGGAATTTGGATTGAAATACATTCAAGTGCTTAAAATTACACACCAACGATTCTGACATTTAGAAAACACATAGGCCTTGGAGTAATTTTAAAATACTACAAAAATGAAAGCCATCCTTTCATTTTCTGAACCTGGGAGACAAGAGCAGAAACTAGCAGTGCTTGAAAGCCTAGTTCATCTCAGAATACCCCAAGCCAAAAGACACTAATTAGTCTTCCTGGTTGACTTTGAAACAGTATGAAATCAGAGTAAACAAGACAATGCTCACGGTAAGAATGCTTACTTAACACACAAAATGAGAATGAAGTAATAAGGGATTTGATAAGAAATGTATACATTTTGACAAGATAATGAGCTGTTTTGAGCTCAATGGCCTTAATCTGTATTCAAATACTTTTTATATTATATAAGTAGAGAATGGCAACATTATGGTGTATAAGAAATTGCCAGACATCTCCATGAACAAGTAGCGCCTTTTCTGGTTCCCATTCACATATAAAGCATGGCACCTTAGACCAAGACATAAATATTAGGCAACAGTGCAACACGTTTCAGGCACATTCAGTGAAACCAACCAAACCAAAACCCTGATACATGACGTAAGGCAGAAGTTTAAATTTCCAAAGTTACACCTTTACACTGTGTGTTTAGGTCCATTTGCAGCCGTCCTTCAGGCAATTTGGCTTCCCTTACAAGAACATTTCTTCTGACAATTTTAACCATAAATAATTTAATTTTCTTAAGGTGTATATGCAAAGCAGGATATATAAAAGTACTGTTTTGCTTCAACATACCAATCTCAAATGGAAGTGGAATGTGGTTCACCAATACTGTTAGTAGTAGGCACAGTTTGTATAGATTTGTCGACTACTGATTTTTTCCCCCAGTATTAAAAGCAACATGCACACCATTTACACCAATGATATATGAAATGGGCCTTTGGTGATATTTGTATGGATGACTGCAGTCTATCTCTGCAGTCAGTAATTCCACCATAAATCACAGTATTTATACATAGATTTGTTGATTTACGTACAGTATAACACAGTGTAAATCTATTGTGAATCAGGATTTCTTGGACTCAAAACACTGTGGGATCAGATTAAAGAAAAACTAAAACTTTAAAAGGGGTGTTCCTGCAGCTACAGCACACTTTGCACACTCCTTACAGCATCTTTACCACTCACATACTACTGAATTGAATATTTTTCCAACAGCAATGCAAAATAGTATCTTCACACGTTTTTCTTGGAAAACCACATTCCTAAATGGTCAAGACAATAAATGTTACATTTTCGTACATTTTATTGTGGTTTACAATTTGTGTTCTTCAAGTCACATGGATAGTTTTCTTGCATTATACTGTATCGGCATTTCAATCTTAATTACTACATAATCAAATAAAACATAACCCATTTTCACACTCCACCTAGATTTTGTAATCCTATTTACAAATGGAAATGCGAATAAATTGCCACATACCAAAACTATACTACTTTGCAAAAATCTAAGTACCAGGTCTGCAAGGCATTAATCTCCTATTCATTTGTAGAAAAAGACAGCTTCTCTTTCAGAACCAGAGTAAAATCTTTCAGTAAATGTAAAAAAGTTTTTACCACATACTGCTATCTGAAAACAAAATTAATAATTCCCATCTTAGAAAAGTACACAAAGGGGGCAGATGAAAAGTTATGTCTGGTAAATAGCACTACTGGCTCCTGTATAGTTGTTCAAAGCATATGTGATAAAAAGATAAATATAAACTGAAGACCTGCAAAAAGTCTGCACAAACGAGCCCCAGTAAAAGTACACACCACTAATGTCTTTAAAGCCATACTTATTGCATTTTTTACACCTATAGTAAAATATTCCAATTAATTTTGCTAACAAATACAAACACACACAAACCCTACACCCCCTATATAACCATTTATTTTATAATCTAACAACATGAAGAAAATGTGAAAATAAAAGAACACAGCTATTTTATAACGTAAATGACATTTAATAAATATTAACTGTGCCTTGTGTATTCTGTAAATCTTGTTAGAGACTTAAGAACAAATTAAACAAAATGTAAGAAAGTCTCTTAACTAGGACTTAAATAATAAACCAATGATGCAAAGAAAAAAATGAAGTTGAATAACCTCCAGAAAAAAAAAACCCTAAATACAGTAAAGCAGTGAAAGATCCCAATAACAGAAACTTCTAAATACTTCCTATACCTATTTAAGGTTTGGTTGAGACAAATATTTGGTGTTCTATGTGCTTCAGCAAGTACTGTAAACTGTCACTGTATAAGCAGAGTTATTTTGCTAAACTGTAAAAACTTTATAAAAATACAGTAAATTCTTGACTTCCATTCTTGAGCATCCTGTATAAGTAGCTTTGTGTGTGACCATTGATGGGCTGTTCTCTCATCCTGGGTTGCTTTTTACTTTGAACCCATGGCAGCCAAAGCTGAATCAACCCCATTCATCTCTCCAAATACATGTAAGTCGGATAGGCATCTGCCGTAACAGATAAGCAAAGATTTTTTTTTTTTTTTTTTTTTTTTTTAAGCCAAAACATAAAGACATAATGTGCACCATGCAAAGAATAAGGACTGTATTTCAAAAATAAAACTTGTGAATCATTAAAGCTACAAACTAAAATGGTAAATGTATAATTTACTCAAACACATTAGAAGAGGGGAAAAAAAAACAAATCATTAAATAGATGGAACTAAAAATGGGTTAACCCTCCCAATATACAGTAATTAAAAAAAATTTGGGCAATATTGATTTAAAATACTGTATAATCCCAGAGCTATGAATATACAACATTTCATTGCAGGCTAACTGAAATGATGAAAGCTGTAGTTACAACGTAAAAAGAAAGTTAATTTTGTTCTCCAGTTTAAGAAATACCAAGAAATACAGTACAAACATGGTAGCAAAATAATTATAAAAATGTATAAAAGGAGAGTATTTATTAAAATGCATTTCCTTCCACTTAAGCAAAATTTGCATTGCTATTTCTATTACCGTCTTTTAAAGGAGAGACACTTTAGCCTCGATGTGGTTATATACTAGCAATATGAAGATTGTTATAATCAAAATTTACAAACTTTTTTTTTTTTTTGATGTTAAGTGTCAGAGGATGTCTAACATGAACCTTTGCATTCACCCGCTCTATTATATAGCTACTTAAGTTTACTTTATTTGCTTTAAATAATAATTTAACATACTTAACCCTGGTTTAGCAAGCCTGAGCTTCATGCAAATTGTGTGATGTAGCAATCTTCAGTATGCCACTTTGCTAGTACAGTGCTCTACTTGAAATACAATATACCATATGGATTATGCACCAATAGATCAAGTAAATCTCTGAAAAAAAATATATTCAAATTAGAAATGTGTTTGCTGTTTAGTAACAAAGTGGGGCGTGGAACTGGAAAATACATTTTAAAATACAAGTTGATATTCTCCTTCCAGTAATTTAAATGCCATCTTTTAATCAGTACTTCTATGATGTTTACTTTCTCATTTCCCTTTGTGCCGATCCTGCCTCTTCTACTTATACAGTACCAACTTCCGAAGCCGACTGATTTGCCCAGCTGAGAAGACAAGGCAGCGGGTTCAAAATCTCCTCCCCTCTCTGGGAGACTCTGAGCAAGCAATTCAAGTGTGTACGCGTGACATCGTCACGGTAAACTCTTACGGTTGTTAGTTTAAAAAGTACACTGTATTTAAATATTTGGTACTGTAAGTGTATATTTAGTGCATTCTTTACTTTATATAGGAAAGCATTCTTGACTCGTCCTGGCTTTGAATATGTTCCATGAGTGATATCCTGTTTGATTCAGTGAACACCTTGTGATGGAGCGTCACTGTGATGAAACCTTTTGAAAACATGATGGAAATTCAGATTTCCAAAGAGGTACATTTCTTAACAAAAACTCTATTTCTAATGTACCAAAAAACGCCCTCTTCAGAGTGCTGATGCTAATGTCTACTGGACTACCTTAGACGATGAAAATGTACTGTATTTGGTAGTATCGCTTTAATATTTTATGCTCAAAACTAAGCAATATTTTTTCCTTTAAAACAGTGCGGCAGAAACTATGTTATTTCCTTATTTTGAGGGTTGATACACAGAAACTGGTCCCTGATTAGACTGTGATTCAAGATGCGCACTACCCGCGGATAAACACGTGAAGAAAAAGGGCAACTGGGCGGATAACGTGAAAATTCAGAATCTGAAGGAACACCGTCAAAGATAAACTAAATTTACTGTCAATGTGCCCGTGCGTTCAAGCGGTAGTATCCGATATCAAAGACGGTGAGCGATCCTAAGGAATGCGGCCACACAAAGAGTAAATTGGACATGGTTTTACCCGACACTTAGCAAATGTAACAAATCCGTCAGGGCGTTTTATGTGACAAGGTAAAGAACCTCGATACCAAGGAAGACTCGAGCATTTTGCCAAAAGCCATAAAATGTTAACACATCGAACCGTTTCTTTTTTAACTCGATAAAGGTTAAGGAAGTAACAATCGAGTCTCGCACAGCCAGTCGCCATACTCAAGACTTTTCTCCTTTCTTTAACTTGATACTGAAACTAGGCCAAAAGTTTTCTGCCTGCCTTTCTTTCACTGTCCTTCTTTCTTCGTTCAAGGACTAAATCTCAACAAAGAGCTCCACGCAGCCGTGCTTTCCAAAGTACAATAGCGGCGTTAATTAGATCCTATGAGCGAGTCAGCGATAGTGTAACAAATCGCTAACAAAAGCTCCGAAGGGGTGAAGGAATGAGCAAAGTTTCACATCACAAACATAAACTTACCAATCAATCCTCCGACTAGAAAGGAGAGCACTTGGAAAATGAGTAAAATAACTCCAACAATGACCAACTTCTTAGTGCTCATATTTTCAATAATTGCCCCTGCCATTTTTGCTTCCCTGATGCCACTTTGGAATTAAAAGCCAACAGTATAAATCACTGCGTCCCCCGCCACCCGTTCAATGCAGGCTCGCCTTTGCCTCGCAGCTCTTAAAAGCAGGAATGGGATGCACTCACGTGACCTGACCGGGATTTCCCTTGCAAGCCGCTGCGTGAGTGTCAGCTAAATTACAAGCTCATAAAGTACGGTATTAGTGCGGGACAGAAGAAGGAGCCGCGAAGGTTTTAGTCAAAAACAAAAGTTAAACCTTTCTCCCTTCTTTGTTCGCCTCACATAACCGCATTGTGCAGATGTGAACTGAAGCCCAAGCGGTTCATTCATCTTCTTGAAGCTGCTTGGATTGTTCAAGTCGCCGCGTAGAGCTTCATGTCGTTATTTCATTTCGTCTGCTCCCAGCGCCGTTCTTGGTTTACTTCTACACAGAATATTAAATTCCAAAGGATGAAACAAATGATTTGAGTGTAATAATTTACATGAGACTAAATATTATTATTCCAAGTAGCTTTCAATACCCCGTCGCCCTACAGACTGACTCGCGTTAGATTCTGGCGGTTTCGTCTTCCCGGGACCTTAAGCGGGTTGAGTATACAGTGAATACGTGTATATTGTAGTAAAGCAACAGTTAGACACAAACCAAAGCTGCATTATTCTAAACTGCAGAGAGGAGAAAGTTCTTATTTTGTAAATAGAACTGTTTAGTGGTCAAGTTTCTCGATCCGTTAACTACACTATATCGAGGTCGTCACTGCAATTGCCACTGAGAAGAGGAAAACGGACTCATAGAATCTCAAATGACCCACTCGTAAACATGAAACTTTGGAAATAAAATTAAGGAATGTATCCACTGATATATGAAATTAATCACGGGGGAATGTCAGTGGGTCCTGCGGTGGGTTGGCACCCTGCCCAGGATTGGTTCCTGCCTTGTGCCCTGTGTTGGCTGGGATTGGCTCCAGCAGACCCCCGTGACCCTGTGTTCGGATTCAGCGGGTTGGAAAATGGATGGATGGATGGAATGTCAGTGGATACTGTCTTCTAATATACAGTATACCTTTTAATATTTGCGCGTATGGCTAGCCTGTCTGAACCAGAATTTTAGCAGGTAACACTAAAAGGCAGCACATTCTAAACGTTCAGCCATCAAAATAATCTTTTTCTGTGGTGGAAATTTTAAATGTATGCATAATTCATTTTAAATTATGTGGTCTTAAAGACAAGTTTTCTGTGATAATTGATAGCTTGATTAATTGTTTGCATTAATCTTTTGAATCTAAGCAGCATAAACCACTATTATAAATGTACGTAATAAACCATTGAATAGGATACAATATCGGAGATGTATATCCTTTGTGAACTTTGTAGTTTTTGAAAAAGGGCTTTTTATTACATCCATAGAGCATACATTCTGACTAATCTTTCCCTGTTACAGCATCCATGAAGAGTTCATTGTGAGTAAATAGTTCCATGTAGATACTGTTGTGTAAATGGACAGCACCCTTTCTGCACATCAGTTTGAAATGGCTCTTGACTGAGTAGGTGTAGAGCAGAAACAAATTCATGTTTGATATTGATGGGCCAGACATGGATGTGGTGGCTGATATTTGTGTCATTGCAGTGCTGATGTCTTATACCTGCACCTACGTTTAATATCTAATCTGGACACTATGTGGGTGGATTTAAAATATCCTTTATTTTTCAGGGGTTTTTTTTTTGCCAAGCAGTCAAGTTTATTTCTGCACCTCAAAGGAGTGATCTGTCAATTGGTAACTTTGAAATGACCCAGTGTGGGTATATCAGTATTTGTTGTGTGCCCCAAGACAAACTAACATCCCATTCAGAGTTGGTTCCTGGTATTTCACCTGATGCTGCCCAGCTCCACATAACCTTGTATTATATTCAACCATTTAAGAAAATAGATGAATGCTGAATTGTGCCTATCAGACTTCCTTTTTCTCAACTGTAAATAATGAATTTGACCAGCAATGTATTGCCTGTGTTTGCTTTTTTTCCCTACTTTTTAGCTGCATGCCTGCTGCTTTTTGGTACTGTTTGTTACTGTTTCAACTTATTGAACCTTTTGCCATTTTGATAATCTGCTTTTTTGATTGTCAGGCTCATGAATGTGAGTCAAATTCAAAAATTATTTCAGTGGCTGCAGTTACTGTCCTGGGAATATGTGGCTCATTCACATTCACAAACAACTCTGCTATTTGATGGTGAGTTAACCGTGAGTGGCAAAGCAAATATGAAGATATTTTTCAGTGGATTCAACAGTATGAGTATATGTTTCTTTATGTGATGTATGCACAGGAAAGGCTGCAGTCCAAGACAGGAGTCTCTATTTCAGTATGGCCACAGTGCTTACTGGGTGTTCAAAGACAGGTGATGAAGGCTCTAGGGGAGACTTTGGAGGCACCAGGAATCTGTTAAAAAGCATCAATCTTTTTGTGTTGAAATGAATATCCTGCAATAGTTCAGTTTTGTTTTGTTTAGGGGAAGAAGCAAACATCCATCTACTTATTTCCTTGTGTCAGACATATCTTTAGGCTATGTGTGCTCAAGAGTGACAAGTCATGTTCATGACTGCAATATCTGTGTGTTGAGAGAACAGTTTGAGTTCGAAATCAACACAAAAAAATAAAACAAAGGTCTTCATTGCAAGTTACCATAGGAGACATAACAACTGACCCAAAAGACTGTTTCTAAGCCACAAGGCAATAGCAGAGAGGAATAAGTTCAATTTGAAGGTCTTTTAAATTTCTTGTATCCACATCTTTTATGGAAGTGGATGTAACCATCCTATGGGTTTATGCTAAAAAATAAGTAAAAAATAAGTGAAAACGTACATATTGAGGGGAGTGGAAAAAAACACAAGAGGTGAAGGTAGCAGTGGTACTATGCTGAAAGTCCAGCATAGTTCTTTGGATGCTTCATGAGGGTGCTGTGGTCAACAGGAAATCAGCAATGGTTTATTTGTTTTTATGCGGAGTGGAGGGAATTGATAACTGTCATTTTACTGAGATATTTTATAACCTATATATTTACTGAATGGCTGGCAATTTCTACGTATAAGCAAGTTTCATCCACTCAAGGAAACATTTATACTCTGGGAAGAAGTATACTACAATTGGAGCCACATAACCAACGGATTGTGAAAAGCAGGTGATAGTGTGACTGTATGAAAATGAGTCGAAGTTGGCAGTCCCACTATATAGTTATTTTTATTATTATTATAGAGCATTTTGGAAAAGAGGAATTATTTTGGAAGACACAAGTAGAACCTTGTGTTCACTTAGAAAGAGTATTGATTATGGAGCTCATTAAGTCTATAGAAGGCCAGATCTAATGTTACTTATGCATGTGACAGAAAACCCTACGCAGCAATCCTAATACTCCTCTTGCCAAAAATTTTATCTGCTTTTTTAGCCATTCTGAAGATAATGTAAATTTGAATTTAATGCTGTTGCTTGATTCCAGTTTCTGTTGTATTAATTTGCCACATATCTACCCATTGTACATAAACAGTAATGAAAACAAAATTGTATGTTTTTGAAAATTCAGTTTTGTTTTTGTAATTTTGTACATTTAAGTATGGATAAAATATCAAATTTGCATTTGTTTATTATGACACAAATATTTAGAGTTTGAAAACGCAAAGGAGATTAAAATAGCTAATCAACGTGATTTGGAGGAGAGTTCACTGAGAGCATGATAGCACTAAGAACATTGTAAGCTCTATTTTAAGACAGGTCATAAATTTATGAGTGTTTCCTAAAATCCATTGTAAATTAACATATTACAGTGCTTTATTTATGATAAGCTGTGTGCTCTGTGACCCACTTGTTAATCACTAAATGGCATGTTTTTTATACTGGCTAAATCTTGTGCCACAATACAGACAGTGGTCGCCAGACATAGTGCATAAGTTTATGTCATTACAGTTATCTGAAAATGTAGATAACAAAGATTTATACATGAAGAGATGGCATCATTTTCATGAGGTTCAGTAATGCATAATGATTATGAACTACTCAAAAAAATTAAAGGAACACTTTGAAAACACATCAGATCTCAATATGAAAAAATCATGTTGGATATCTATACTGATATGGACTGGGTAATGTGTTAGGAACAAAAGGATGCCACATCATTTGATGGAAATTAAAATTATCAACCTACAGAGGGCTGAATTCAAAGACACCCCGAAAATCAAAGTGAAAAAATGATGTGGCAGGCTAGTCCATTTTGCCAAAATTTCATTGCAGCAACTCAAAATCGTACTCGGTAGTTTGTATGGCCCCCACGTGCTTGTATACATGCCTGACAACGTCGGTGCATGCTACTAATGAGACGACAGATGGTGTCATGGGGGATCTCCTTCCAGATCTGGACCAAGGTATCACTGAGCTTCCGAACAGTCTGAGGTGCAACCTGGTGGCATAGGATCAACAGAAACATAATGTTCCAGAGGTGTTCTATTGAATTTAGGATAGGTGAGTGAGTATGGGGGCCAGTCAATGGTATCAATTTCTTCATCCTCCAGGAACTGCCTGCATACTCTCGCCACATGAGGCCGGGCATTGTCGTGCACCAGGAGGAGCCCAGGACTCACTGCACCAGCATAGGGTCTGACAATGGGTTCAAGGATTTCATCCCAATACCTAATGGCAGTCAAGGTGCCATTGTCTAGCCTGTAGAGGTCTGTGCGTCCCTCCATGGATATGCTCTTCGAGACCATCACTGACCCACCACCAAACCGGTCATGCTGAACAATGTTACAGGCAGTATAACGTTCTCCACGGCTTCCCCAGACCCTTTCACTTCTGTTACATATGCTCAGGGTGAACCTGCTCTCATCTGTGGAAAGCACAGGGCGCCAGTGGTGGACCTGCCAAGTCTGGTATTCTATGGCAAATACCAATTGAGCTGCACGCTGCCGGGCAGTGAGCACAGGGCCCACTAGAGGACGTCAGGCCCTCAGGCCACCCTCATGAAGTCAGTTTCTGATTGTTTGGTCAGAGACAGTCTCACAAGTGGCCTGCTGGAGGTCATTTTGTAGGGCTCTGGCAGTGTTTATCCTGTTTCTCCTTGCCCAAAGGAGCAGATACCGGTCCTGCTGATGGGTTAAGGACCTTCTACGGCCCTGTCCAACTCTCCTAGATTAACAGCCTGTCTCCTGGAATCTCCTCCATGCCCTTGAGACTGTGCTTGGAGAAACAGCAAAACTTCTGGCAATGGCACATATTGATGTGCCATCCTGGAGAAGCTGGACTACCTATGCAACCTCTGTATGGTCCAGGTATTGCCTCATGGTACCAGTACTGACACTGACCATAGCCAAATGCAAAACTAGTGAAAAAACAATCAGAAAAGATGAGAAGGGAAAAATGTCAGTGGCCCCCACATGTTGAACCATTCCTATTTTGGGGGTCGTCTCATTGTTGACCCTCTAGTGCACCTGTTGTTAATTTATTTAACACCAAGGCAGCTGAAACTGATTAACAACCCCCTCTGCTGCTTAACTGACCAGGTCAATATCCCAGAAATTTCATTGACTTGATGCTATACTCTGATTAATAAGTGTTCTGTTTACAGATACTGTGCAAAAGGCCTTAAAATAGCCTAAACGTCCTCATCTAGTTAAATTTTGCAGCATGTCAGAAGACAGGAAATGTCGAGTTTAGTGGTAGGTGCTACTGGATGATAGTAGGTATCACCTTTGTTCATAGTGTCACTCTCAGATGGCTGCCAAAAAATAATACAAGGCAGTATATTAGGAAACTCACAGTGTGGTGGTGTAGTGGTATGTAGAAAAATGCTCCCTTTGTAATTCTTCACGTGGCATCAGGTTTTCAACTCAGTCTTGCTGCACTCTGATAATGTTATATGTAGTGCTGCTCAACATTGTTGATTGAGCAGACCCAGTGAAGATGATGAAGATGAGTACAAGGAAGAAGGGATGGAGGTTGGATATGTTGCTGATATTAAAATAGAGAGTGTATACCAGGCTGGTGTGGAAAAGGGCCGTTTCTGGGCATAGGCTGTCCAGGCAAGGGTCTAGGGTGCTCTCTAGTGGTTAGGGCACATTACTGCAGCCCTCTGTAGAGATTCCTATGTTTATTTTGTTTAGAAAAATTTGTCCAGACCGGACCAGAGAACAAAGAAGGGTTTATGTTGTGTGCCTCAGCAGAGCCAGCATTGTCTGCACTACGTAAAGCACAATCTGTGTGCTATTGCATACACAAGTGTAGGCAGCATGCCAGGCATGTCGTGTGACGTGCAGCCTCCTTGCTAATTGTGTGCTGCGTGCATGACAGTGACACAGAGCCACTTCACATATGGCAGTTAGCTGTTGCCAGGACCAGGAGTCAAGACTCACGTCCTGATCTCCCATGTGATGCGCAGCCTTCCAGACAGACAGACACATGACTGGGTTCCATTCCCCTCCTCCTCCTCTTCAAGCGCTGCACCACAGGATGAATGTACAGATGGGTTATGATGTTCAGGCTCTTATTGTCTTTGCTGTCTCATTCCACTTCTGTTAGTTCTTGCTGTTGGAATGGGTGCCACATGTTTCCATTGGTCATTAAATTATGATGTTATGTTTACTCATGACTTCACAACTTTATTTAATTTCTCTGGAGGACCAAATACTACACCATACAATGAAGTTATTCATTCATTCATTCATTCATTTTCCAACCCGCTGAATCCGAACACAGGGTCACGGGGGTCTGCTGGAGCCAATCCCAGCCAACACAGGGCACAAGGCAGGAACCAATCCCGGGCAGGGTGCCAACCCACCGCAATGAAGTTATTTCAATTAATTATTTTTCAATCAACTTGTGATGGGTTTTCCTAAATCAACTTGTGATGGGTTTTCCTAAATCAACTTGTGATGGGTTTTCCTAAATGATTTCATGGGTAGGGTTAAAGTTAGCAAATAAGTACTTTGTACTTTCCTACAAAGTGACAAGTTAAGAGGGGCTTTCGGAAACTCACAAGAAAGTTGCATGTACATCACATATTTACATCATAAAGTAGCTCTTAATATCTGAGTGTTATTGTTTTCAGGAAACACACCCCTGATTAGGAGTCAGAGTGAATAGGATTGAATTAATAGAGATAACTTTAGTACTTTGATTAGACCATACCTGGGCTCCAACAAATCCAATGAAGATTTTTTTAACTAAAATTTTAAATAAATTTAACATACCTTCAAATTCTAATTTTTTGTAAAACATGGTGTTCCTACACAAATGATTAAGTCAAATAAAAGAATTGTTCTCCAGAGTGAAACAGATGAACAGATATTGAATCCTTTAGCAAATACAATGAAGGTCTTGTATATGTACCCTTTTGACAGTACTAACATTTTATAAATGTAGATAAAATTATTTGATATGTGTTTCAAATTCTCTTACAATCTACTCTCTATATATAAAATCCTAAACCTAAAAGTGCAACAATTTTGTGCAACAATTATATGTGACATTTTTATGTCACTTTTTTGTCACACTTTAAATCGGGTTTATTTTAGAACCTACATATATATGTTTGCTATGATTCTTTTCAGAATTTATCGAACTTTAATGTGATGTTGTTAGATTTTCAGATACTTATTCGGTTTTTAAATTATTAAATAAAAAATATCAAGAAATCACGTCCCGCAAGACAAGACTTAGTGCCAACAGATTTAACCATGCGCGAGATGCAGATCACGTGGCACGGCAGCAGCAGCAAGCCAGCAGCTGATCGAGCAAAGAGGAGGTTAAAAAAAAACTGTATTTGTTTCCCATTGTATCACCGTTTAAGAGGGGGTTTTGGCAGAGTGACCACGTCTCCTTGTGGTGTGTTCAGCCCCCCTCTTCACAACAAGAACAGCAGAGACACAAAGTGGTTGGTGTGTACCGCAGGCAAGGGGGGTTGGCGAGCAGTGCGAGCTGGGAGTAAGCCCCTAGTTCTCTTATAACAGTAAGAAATGTCCACGTTTGTTTCATAGATTAGGCCAAGATATTTAAATTTGTTGATCAGTACAAATTTTGAAACATCATGAAAGACATGAGTTTCTGACTTTTAATCTTTTCCCACTGAAGACATTTTTATATATGATAACTAACAAATGCTCAGAACTAAAAATAATGGAAAAAATAGTTTGAACTGGAAAATATCTCTGCCAGTGCTTTAGCAATTGCCTTCTTTTTTGAAGTTGTATGTTGGCAGGATGGGAAGGAGCAAAGGACGAACTTAAAAATAGTGGAATAACTATCACTTATCATATTAACCATGATAACACCACAGTAACAGCTGAAAGTTAATAAAATATGAAAATGCTCCTGATAAGCATGAAAAAAAACTACGTGCAAACAGTGACCTACTGCCCAGTATAAAACATACCAAAATTACGTTATGTGACTTTATAAGCCATGTAAGGACATGCAGTACAATAAAAAAAGATAAACATTTATAGATTTTAAACATTTACATGGGTGGAGACTCCAAAATGAGGAATCACTGGCTTATAAAAAACAAAAACATCTCTGGATATATTAATGAAACCCACAGATGCTGCGGTGACTTCAAAAATAAGAAATGTTATAGCCAACGTTTTCCAATATGTAGCATATGGGTGAGGACATTATTTCATTAGGAAGGAAAATCCATGCTTTTGAACAGGAGAACATTACATACAAGTGACTGCAAGAAGAAAATAGAAAGTAGTATTAGATACAACCTGAGTGTACTTTGGTGTCATCTTCAGTTGAACAAAGTTAAAGATAAAATATTTCAGCCTTGCAGTAGCGCAAGAAAATAAAGCTTGTTGAGGAATGCTTTGATTTTTTGTGGCTCAAGTTCAAAGGTAAAAAATGACGAAGAAATACCATAATATGATAGACTCTGTTCTAAAAGAGGCTCAGAAATAAATAATATGCAATAGTCACTGACAGAAAAGCCGGATGGTATATTGTATGCCAGATCACCATTAATAAGAAAAGACTGAATTAAAAAAGAACAAAATGGGGTTCCTGCACAGATTTAATACTTGAACTCAGTTTTGTGAGATGTTAATGGTATCCATCATCCACCCTTTATCGTCTTATCACTTCACTTGTAATTCTTTCATCAACATAGACTCCAAGCAGTATATATAACAACTATGATAATGCTTTGTTCCATTAAAATATTATAGTATCCTTTTGTGACAGCACCCAGCATATTGAACAAATGTTGCTAAAACAATCAAGTCTTGCATTCATGTCTGTGTGTGAAAAGCATAATAAGCATAAATTAATGCATAACATATGAAAAGGTTAAAATATTTATTTCAAATAAAAATGCATGATTAGTTTAGTAAAGGGGACAGATGGATTGTGTTTCTGATTTGAGAATTGTTTTAAACTACTTTTTGAAAACATAAAAAATACGTATTAGATGAGAAAAGGCCGCTGTTAAATGCATTATATCAATTTCAATGCCTGTTTTTCCAGTATAGGATCATGGCAGGCAAGATAGGTTTGTCAGGAATCAAATCTGGGCAGTATGGGTGGGCACACACTTTCCCACACTTACTCCTGTTGGAATAATTAACCTTACACAATACCATTCAGTTATGGAAAGAGACAGAGTTGCAAATGAAATCCACAAACACTTAAGGACTTTCAAACTCAAATCCGAAATAGTAGTGCAAAAATAATTTCTGGTCCAAATTCCTTAGGGAATCCATAACTCCAATTGGGTCATCAGGTCTAATAATTTGTGGGCAAAAAATGGTTTTCTAAAATTTGTATAAAATCTTATTTAGGCAGTACACTTATTCTTTATAACCTGAAATATTTTTGCTTGTCATTGTTTAAAAAATTGTAAAAGATTTAAAGTCTTCATAGCTGTCAGTTCTGGCAGTTGTCAGCCTCTTCAGAAAGTTAAATGTTCAGTAACATAGTGCTTTGGGGCAATTTTTCCATGTTTGCTTTCTTTGAGAAGTAATTTTGCATATCATTTCCATTATTTTGATGTTTAATGTTACAATTCATATCCATGGACCTTTTCTCATGTTAGTGTATTGTACTCATGCATTAATCAATAACTGTTTATTAAGAGCCAAAGATTGGAGTAAGAATCTCTTTACTTAATAATTAAGAAAACACCCTCTTTCAAAAAAAGGTTTTGTTAGAAACTCACGTTATTGATTTAGTACTGTTGATTACAGACTCTGGCTAGCCCTATTACAAAACTTTGCCCAATCAGTCAACCCCAAGGTTATGGTTTCTGGTTAGTGTGTGCAGATTTGTGCCTTCTGGAAACAATTTCCTCCAGCAATCTGCCATTTTCAAAAACAGACACCCTTGCTGGTCACAATAGCAATAATGTCAAGTTGTGCTTTTGCCTTTCTTATTTTCCCATTCCCTTGGGAAATTTTCTACTGGGTCATCAGGTTTTAAACCATAACCTTATCAAAATGGAGAAATATTGGTGTCTGAAATTATAGAGTATAAAGATTAATGATTTTATACTCTGGTTGTTTTTTTTATCTTTGAACATCTGTTGTAATTCCTCCATATACACTGTGGAAATATTCGGACCCGGACACAAACAGGCAGACACAGAATGTCCTTAACACACACATTTATTGCACCACACGCAAATACAGTGCATCAATCACCATCAATTAGTCCTTCAGACTTCTTTCCTTCTCTCTCTCTGTCGCCTCCACTCCTGTCTTCCAAACTCTGTCCACTTCCACCCGACTCCGGCTGTTGAGTGGAGTGAGGCGGCCTCTTTTATGCAGCACCCGGCATGGCGGAAGTGCTGCAAGTGAGTTCGACTACTCTTCTGGCAACACTTCCAGTTCCGGAGCTGTCCAGGCACCCCCTGGTGGTGGCCACATACCTCCATAGGACTGAGCTCCCAAGCTCTGTGGCCCCCATGTAATCCAGGGAGGTCACCCCCTTGTGGTCCAGGGAAGATACTGCCCTTTTCCCAGTCCTTCCCTTCTTCTGGTGTCCCAGTCGGACATCTGTCACAACACTTTAAAGTTCTACTGCTTGTCACTACATGTTACTGGTTTTTTCTCAATAAATATTAAGCTCACGGCTATATTATTATCATGCTGTCTTCACAGTAATGAAACTTGATTTTCATCAATGTTTTGTTGATATCAGAGGTTTCTTCCAGACTTAAAAATACATGTTGTGATTAAGCAACAGACAACAAGAACCACCATTGAGAATTTTGGGACACTAATTGGGTGAAACTCAATTTAATTACACAAAAAAGAAAATCATAGACTATGGTGCCCCACAATTTGTGCAATTTGTGCAATGTGCAATTTTTTCCCACAGTGGCTTCGGGCATGCACTTTACCATGGGGCTGCTTCAATTTGAAATTGTGCTTGTGGTTAATATAGTGGCATCGGGGACACATCTTAGAGTAGTGCTGCTTCAAGCCTGGAGAAGCCCTCTGACTTGCAGGCCTTCAGATCAGTGGAGTGACTTGCGAGAAGACATTGAACATTGGTGCTACTTTGCCTCACCACCGTGTTCTCCCACACTAAAGCACTGAAACAATACTTAAGTAACTTTTTCAGCTATAACTATTTATCTGAACATGATAAGCTTTAAATAGCTATACTAAACACTACTTTTAAAGTTAAGTCTGCAGACTCGACTTATCACACAGGTAGTCAATGGCACAACACAAAAGTTGCTACAGTAGCCCAAAGCTGTGCTTTACATGAGCTTTTACTTGATATATACAGGAGCACAGTCTTTCTTTATGGTCAGGTCCTAAAAAGACACCTCCTTCTGGTTGATTGTCTTGCTTTATTGTGCTGGGTTCGGAAGGGATGGGGTTTGCACTGGAATTTTTATGGCAGGACAAGGCATCCTCACTGGGTGAATTCTCGAGGTTCTAGGCGAGAGAGAAGTTGTAACATTAATGTCCCCACTCGTACCGGAGTGGTATTGCTTACCTTAGCGGTGCCGTGTATCTGTGACACTGTCCTGCACTCCTGTTTGTGAAGTAACCTGTGCACCTTCATATAATGTGTGTTCACTAGCTCTTAGCTTATCAATCGCTTTTTCTTTCTTCTGCCAATTATCTTCTGTTAGATATACAGTAGCTTATGCTCTGCATTGTGCATATTTTTAACAATACTTTGCTTTTTCTACCATTTCATTTTGCTAGACGTTACTATTCTTGAGAGGTTTCAGATAATTGTGATATTAACATAACAATCAAAGTGCTCACTCTTGTGGTGTGCCCTGGAGTATTCCTTTTTCTTTTTAAAGTTGTGTTTCTGCATTTTGGTTTTTGACATTTGGGTGCTTTAGTTCTTTCAACTTTTTGTGTATTATTTTTGCCTTTGTCTGTTTCCAGAAGTTTGTTGTAATGCTTCTCACCAGGCCACACTTGCAGACTAAATGCAGGTTTGCCGTTTAACTTCTTTTTCAGATGAGCAGTCATGTCTGTTATGGCTTTATGTTGTAGGCTGTCTTTGTCTCCCTTTCATGTTAACGATGCAAACAGCATAACAGCATGTACTCAGTCTACCGATAGCTTACTTTTGTGAGTCAGCAGAGTTGTGACTTCTTCTAACATGTTTTACAGTACAGGGCAGTGCCCTGTGGAAATCCATTGCTTAAAAGCACACAAAATATGCTGGCAGAATGTTGTCATATCTGCGTGGAATGTTAAGGGGCAGGGAGAGAAGATTCAGTTGTCAAGGACAGTTTTAATTAAAACATCACTTTTTATAGCTTTTTCAATGCAGTTATACTGTATATGGCTGTCTTATATATGTTTGCATGTCTTCTGGTTATCTACCATTTGTAATCACAAAAAGGCATAAAAGGATGAGAGTTTCTAGTAGAGTCGCTTAAAGCTGGATTTAAAAATGTGAGTTGTGCAACTGAAAGTTAGAAAAGTAGGTCAGTACAGATTTAGCATGAAAAGGAAAAAATACAGAGGCAGATAGGGACCAGGCAAGATATAAGCAAAAAGATAAGCCACAAAAAATAACAAATGACAACAAAGAGCAAGTAAAAAATCAACATCAAAATGTGAGCTTAAAAGGTCAAAAGTAGAGCAAAACAAAATGTATGACATTTTATTGTTAGATCTGCACCCAACCCATGACAGTATTTCACCCCGTCTTTGGTGCTTATGGCTAACCTACATGCCTCCCCCACATTAGGAATGGAACTGTTTAGGGACACCTAAACTTGGAAAGGCTTGAGAGGAAGTGTGCAGCTGTTTATGGTTTGATCCTGATGTCATTCTGACAGCACAAAACAAGAACAGAACAAAGATTAATATCTCATAATGAAATAAGAGGATTCATAAAGGTTTTAAAAAGTAAACAAGTACTTGATTAAAATCCTGGCAAAATCAGACAAAATATCGGAACACACAAAACCAAAACAGGTGTCTGAAACACAATAAACCAAAACAAAATGGCTTACAAAGAAAAGCAGATCCAGATACAAGAAGTATAGGAGACTCAAGGGAATTAATGACTGAATGAAATCCAGGACTTTATTTAATTACATGCCCTATATATTGCAATTGCAGATCAACTGAGCATGTGAGATATAGCCAGTAACTAATGATTTCTAAGGATGTAGTCCAAGTCATTTAAAGAGATTAAACTGACACATCTGAGGGGATAGCACAACAAATTAAAAATTAGGCAGAACTACCAGAATTATTAAGAATTTAACTACTGAGGGAAGCCTGTATAAAGTTTCTGTGACATGTAGTCACAGCAGTGCCTCAGGTGGCTGGCTGTAATTGTTATTGACTAGTTGTGATTGGCAGTGGGAGGCATGGCAAAGATTAGGTGTAAGCTGGGACAAAAAAGGTAAAAGTTACTGAAACAACAGTTGTGTTCCTGTAAGGCTGCTGTCTAATGTGCAAAAAACATACTTAAAATTTACCATATAAGTCAAAATTCAGCTCAGAATAATGAATTCACTTGCTTTATATGGTATGTTACTCGCTTATAATAAATTCAAAACAAACTTAATTAATTCTCATTAGTTATATTGTAAAATATTCCTTTGAAAGTGTGTTGTTCAATCTAGTCTAGCATTTTCATCTTCCAGGGTGGATTTGCCAGTAGAGATGAAATCTCTTGGAATGACTGAAGCTAAAATTAAACTCTTTATTAATTTTTTCACATGTTGCTAGAGGCTAGAAAGGCAGCACTTAGACTGAGTAGCTTACATGTTGGTACCTGCCTGAGTGTTACTGCATCAGAAAGGAGTAGTTCAATCTGATTTCTATTATACAAACTGACCGAAACAAGATAAGCCATTCTAGGAAACCTGCCAAGTACAGTACATATTTTACATGGGGATGCTCAACCCAGCAAAAACAAAAGCAAATGAATAGATTTATGTTTATACACTGTTAATTATGTGTTTTTCCTAGTACAATTCAAAGTGTAATTATTTAGCTTTTTGATCATACAAAGATGTCTGACTATTTAATATATATTTTAATAATATTAAAAATGTGTGTAAAGCAGTAAAAAAATTTCCACTTTCAAAAAAATCACACTCCTCTTCTGGAAAATATGTTAATTAGGGTTGCCTTTTTGTTCAAAATTCAAATAGCAAAGCTGCTAAAAGTGCAAACCATTTTTAACTCTTTCCTTCTCTTTATATCAATGAGGGGGGTTGATTCCCTTTGATAATTTACCAGCAACAAAGTGGATCCCCTTTATAAAAAGTTACACATTTAACATGAAAAACAATTATTTTTATACATGTACACACTGTAGAAAAATAACTCCACTGTTTCCTGAAAAAATTCCACCTATTTCTGACAATTATTATAAAATAACAGACCCAAAGTAGACCGAGTCCTAAAATAGGCTCATGTGGTGTGAAATCAAGCAAAGTAAGTATAATTAGGTAAAATCAATGTGGTGCACTTAAAATAACACAAATTTGATAAATGTTTCACTCCCTTGTCAGTTTTTTTTCCAGTGACTTCTCACTGTCCAAACAAAACTGTCAGGAACTTTTGAGAAAAAATGGATGACAATTAAGCAGGAAATAATTGTTTACATCATTTTGTTAGGCTTCTTCTTACAGAACCTCACTGTTAAAAGGTTTCCAATATTACTTTCTTCTATTTCTCTGAGGCCTCCCCTGGGACGCTAGAGGGGAGTCCTCCTGGACGACGGTGGCACCATGGATTCCCACAGCCTTGTTGGGTTCCGTGGGGGCCACCAGGGGGAGCTGCAGAGCCCTACAATGGACTTCCACCACACCTGGGAGTGATTCCAGGTAATACTGATGAGCCACCTGGAGCACTCCCAGGTGTAGAATAAAAGGAGCTGCCTCACTCAAGTTGAGGCTTTGGACAGAGCTTTAACTCTTATAAACAGAGTATACAACTTTATCTGCATTAGCTGTCAGGAAATACAGAATGTGAATTTTATTAGTAATAATTTTGTTTGACTATTTATCATGACTAATTATAAAGCAAGTTAGTATGTGGGTAGACTAATGAAATATTCATAAGTTGATTTTCTTCATACCAAATAGCATATAACAAATAACAGTATTTTTAAAAATGTTTTTGATAAAATTCTAACCAAAATGTATGCCTAACAAACATCTATACGTTCAACATAAAAGACCCAAACTGCTTTCTATAACCAAGAGTTAGTTTGGATGTAACTCTTTGTTTCGTTAAGTTATTTAGTATATTATGACAAGAGCAGATTTTTGCAAATAATCCCCTGACACGTTAATTTTTTTCACAGCCCACTTAAATTTTGTTAATTCACAGGATGACCAGAGCTGTGATTTCTTTGCCAATGTCCCACTGTAACTCAAGTACTGTGTATGGGCTGCTGCATTTTTGACTGTTTTCAATCTATTCTAACATGAGGCTTACTAAAGCAATGTCAATAAGCAACACTGTTTTGTCAGGCTTTTAATGGTATGATGCCTTGTTTATTGTAGTGTAGAGTGTAGTGTAGGATGATCTGATCCATGTCTATATTGTGAGTAGCTTTTTATAGAATACTAGCCAACCCATGGCGTAGCATACGCTGCATAATTATGTATTGATGGGTGAACACTTCCTGAACGACACAGTTGTCCAAATGGGTTGGGTTTTATGGATACCACTGTGAGTGAATGAAAAGATGGACCTCTGGAGAGAGCAACATACAATTGTCCGTGACTGAAAGCGGGATCATCTGTGACGATAGAGGCCACGCTGGTGAAAGTTACTTCGTCGGTAGGGATAAGTTTCAGCACTTGTTCATTAAGGTGTAGTGAGTCTTCGTTGTTGACGCTTAATATAGCTTGCGTATTGAGTTGTTCCGGAGTCACAGTTGAGAAACACGTTTTTAATGTCTTTTACGCACAGGGAAAAAAAATGAACATGTGAAACATTCGTAATGTAATAAGGCATAATGTAATAAGGCACCAAGAAAAGTAACATTGCAATAATGCATGCAACGACCCGATTGCAGTAAATAGAAGTGAAAACAAAATCGAGCTCGGTGCATTCTTTAACTGCCTTGTAGCACAGTGGTAGTGTTTGCAGTAAGGAGACTCTGGAAGATTTTGAGTTCGCTTCCCGGTTCCTCCCTGTGTGGATAGCGGTTTGAATACTGAAAACACCGGTATATGAATGTAATGAAGTATTATTATTCTTATGCATCCAGCGCTCTCTCTCTCTTGCGCACGCCTGTATGTGTGTGTGCGTCGCTCGCTCTCTCGCTCGCTGCACTTGTTCCTGCAGGCATACGCCGCATAATTATTTATTGATGGCTGAACAGTTCCGGAAAGACACAGTTGTCTAAAAGGGGTGGGGTTGAGGATACAACAGTAAGTGAATGAAAAGATGGAACTCTGGAGAGAG
The DNA here is from genome assembly GCF_900747795.2 of Erpetoichthys calabaricus. Classification (NCBI taxonomy): domain Eukaryota; kingdom Metazoa; phylum Chordata; class Cladistia; order Polypteriformes; family Polypteridae; genus Erpetoichthys; species Erpetoichthys calabaricus. The sequence goes on from NC_041403.2 coordinate 83,686,534, forward strand.
CAACATACAACCGTCCGTGACTGAAAACTGGTTTTGGCAGATACATGCATATCTTTTTGAAAGTTTGGCCCTGTGCCTTATTAATTGTCATTGCAAAGGCCAATCTAACAGGAAATTGTCTTCGTGTAAAAGTAAAAGGCAAATTATCCGCGACAAACTGTTTTATACGTTGCATACCAACCCGCGGCGTAGTATACGCAGCATAATCACGCCGCTTTTTTAATGTTTTTTAAGCAGAGGGAAAAAATGAAAATTTGCAAAATCCATAACGCTGCTTTCAGTAAGTACAATGCACACGCGTTTAATTTGTCGGCCACTTTTTGCCAGCCGTCCTTTCTGGTTTGGGCTGCTTTTGCAGTGTTACCGCTTGTGCATATTAAATCTTGAAATCCTTCGAGTAACTAATTAACTAACTACCACCCACCCACACAGCTTGTGTGAAAAAAATGCGCCCGTTCTTTCATCATTTTGTTGCAGCCTATCAAAGACTTGCTGATCATGTTTTCTAGACTCAATATACATTGGCTTTTCACTCAGCGCTGGGGCGCGCATTCATCTCTGATTATTACATCCAGCTAATCTGCTACATGGCTGCGTTTGAAAAACTGATTTATCCCGGATGAGTTTCACCGGCATTAATGATTAGGAATCTGGTTGGAACAAAACCCTGCAGCCACAGGGGTTCACCAGGACCGAGACTGGGAAACACTGCTAAACACAGACGAAACTGACTCAGGTGAGGAGTTGGGGTGGGCAAAGTAGTTGCAGCTATTGATTATTCAGTGTTGTTTCCCTGGGTGTCTGATCTGCTTGACGGGATCAGAAATAAAAGGAAAACAATGTGAAGGCAATGTCACAGGTGTTGTGGAAGATGAATGTTCTCTTCGTTCCCTTGTACTAATTCATGTATGAGAAGTAAGCTTTACGAAACCATTCAGCATGCTTTGCTGAGCAAACAGAAAAAATATTTGTTCAAAACAACTCAAGGTCTAAGCATTCTACATATGAGTCTGCCTTATCACGTTTTCTCTTAGATTACATTTGAACGCCATAACAAAGGGGCCAAGAAATCACCTCGCACAAGGGGGGTTGAATGGCACAAGGATTGTGTAAAATAAAATTGTTGACTGTTGCATTTTCATAATGAATATTAAATCACGCATTCTAGGGGTATAAAAACTTTGCCCCACCCAACAGACAGGGTTCAGAAGAGCCCTGACGTTGTCATGTAATTTTGATTGCCTGTTTTTCTGAACCTCTACTCACTGTGATGCTGAAAAATAAAGCTGCTATATAACCACACCTGCTGTCTTGTCTAAGTGATCGTCCACAGTTTTCATGTGGTATAGCGGGTCCACAGCTGCCCTTCAAAAGGCCATTTTTAAATAAATGATCACTGCACTCACAGCGTAGCAAGGGGCGTGGAAGTGTTGCTGAAAGTCAGCCATGTTGCGAAGTTTGAGAGCAACAGTTTCGTCAATGACATTTTTCCAGAAAAACCCGACTGATAGAAACAAACAGTTACCTGATGCAGGAATTTCTATAACATTGAAAGAAGTGTTGTTTCCATGAAATACATTTGAAGCGGTAGCCATGGAGGGCAAATGAACAGTCAACGTGGCTCACAGCTGGATTTGGACCGCAGCACAGACCAAAGCGAGTGAGTATGTGTTTGATGAGCTGTTTGAGTTTGCAGGCATGGCTCCTTCCTGCATGCGCCATGGGTGTCTTACTTGTCGGCGGCTTAGTGAATCCACGCCCCTTCCTGCGTGCGCCATGGGTGTCTTACTTGTCGGCGGCTTAGTGAATTATACCGAAAAGTCAACGTGTCTCAGAGGTGCATGTGTACCTCAGCACAGACGAACATAGATGACGACGTTTTTTCCGAGTCGTCGCGTCCGAGTTGGTGGGCGTGGCTCTGCGAGTTGTTGTCATATCCAATGGTCTTAGAGTTGGTGGGCGTGGCTCCTTCCTGCGTGCGCCATGGGTGTCTTACTTGTCGGCGGCTTAGTGAATCCACGCCCCTTCCTGCATGCTTTCATGGGTGTCTTGCTTGCTCTGGCGGCGGCTTAGTGAATTATATATATAGATAGATGAATTTGCTCTAAAAATTTGAGTTCTGTAATCTGAGTGTGATTACGGGCTAGTTTTTGGTGGATGTACATAATATTAGATACCATTAGACATAATATTAATAATATGCACTTCTAAAAGACTTCATAATTAAATAAACAATGCATTTTTCTTTGGATATAACATCACTTAGGCCTAATTTAAATTGAATGTAGAAAGTTACTGTGTTGAAGATAAAAAAAAAGTTTTTCAGCCTTGCCTATTTGAAGTGGCTTTCTGTGAGTCATGCATTTAAAGTGCTTTCATAAAGCGTATTATATTTTGCCTAAAGTAAGACTCAGTAAGGCAATAATTACAAACACTACTAATAACCCACTAGGCATTTATGGGCAAAGTCCGTTAAACCAGGCTGCATAATTTTTGTGATCAACTTTTTATTAAATAAAGATAAAATGACAGGATATAAACAATAAACAATCATACATTACAAAAGAACCCAAACTTCCCTCTCCCACCCTCTAATGCTGCATAACTTCTATCACGTTAATGGTGAACTTTTCAGATTCTTACAGATAATATTTAACAATTTGTTCTGACTAAAGTCAATTTTGTGAAAGGTGTACATCATTGGATTAAAAAATATGAAAGTGATAACAACTTTTATTTTCTGCTTTCTCACTTATCCACAGGTACAGTCATGTATTTCTTTGACAATACTGCTTTGTTTTGGTTTTTTTTTCAGCTGCCATTATGAAAATCATTTTAGTTTTCCTTTCAGTGATACCTTCTGTCTAAAATAAGAACATTTAGATGTCACTGCAAAAAAAACCAAGCTATATGTATTTATAAAAGCATAAATGTACTTTTGGGCGTACTACCAGGAGTACCTCCCCCAGGACATGAGAGGGCAGCCCCCTTGGTTTACATCGGGGTCACGGATTTGGAGCTCAGAAGCTCAACCCGCTGGGGGTCCGTGGCCATCACCAGGGGGCACCTGGCCAGTTCCAGAGTCTGGGCATGAAGAGGAGCGGGGTTCCTATGCAGTACTTCCGCCACACCCGGAAGTGCTGCCGGAGGTTAATCAAGAGACACCTGGAGCACTTCCGGGTGCACTATAAAGGAGGCCGCCTCACTCCATTCAGGAGGCAGAGTCAGGTAGAGGAGGACGAGATTGCGAGTAGGGAGTGGAGGTGGCTGGAGAAAGACGGAGTATTGTGTCTGTTGGAGCACTGTGTTGTGTGCAGGACCTTATTGTAAGAATAAAACGTGTTATTTTGGACATTTTGAGTCCGTGTCTGTCTGTGTCCGGGCTGATCTTCTATAGCGGTTAAAGCCATTCATATTATGTTTGTTTTTTCTTTTGAAAAATGCATCTCTATCTCTCCTTCTGTTCTGAATAAAAAAATGTATACATACAGTATGTGTAGTGAATTCAAAAAATATTCAGCACCCTTCATTTTCTTCAAACTTTATTGTGCTGTAGATTAAATTTTAAATTGACACATTTGTCATTTTTTGCTAATCAATCTATACTCAACCACTCATGATGACAATCTGCAAACATGTTTTCAGAAAGATTTACAAATTTAATAAAAATCAGAATCTCCTTTATTGTGGCACTTCAAATTGTGGTCAGGTTTGCTTTTATTTTTCCTTCTAATGTGTCTACTGCAGAACCTGATTGGAGTCCACCTGTGATGAACTGAATTGATTGGACATCTTGAAACTTTAGAAAGGTACACATCTCTGTAATACTGCATTTCAGGACACAAACCAAACCACAAAGTCCAAGGAACCCTCTGTAGGTCTCTGCAATCAAATTGTAGTGAGGTATAGATGAGGGTAAGGCTATAAAAACATTTCTGAAGGTGTGTGTGTGTGTCCAGATGCACTGTGGCCTCAAAAATTCTGAAATGAAAGAAGATTTGGACCATCATGTATCTTCTTAGAGTTGGCCATCTGGCTAAACTGAGTAACTGGACAAGAAGGATCTTTCTCAGGGAGGTGACGAAGAACCTAACTGTCACTTTTACAGAGCTTCAGAAGTCCTCTGCTAAGATGGAAGAACCTGTTTGAAGGACAATCATCTCGGCAGCACTCCATCAATCAGGAGTTTATGGTAAAGTGCCATGTGTTCAATGTCATTGTACTGCTGCTGAATAAAGTTGGGACCAGTCAGACACCCCCTGATGGTATTGTGTGATGGATGGAAATTGGCTTGTATTTCTCTGCATTGAAGATTTCATTAATTCTAAAAAGCTAACCAATTCCATTTGCAGAAATGCAGTCAGAGCCCTGAAGGAAACCTACTGCCTACTGTAGCACTCTCCAGCATTTCTAGAAACAAATGTGAAATTTTAACTTGCTCAGTCCCGAGCATTTGATGCCATGTTCAGCACCATCAGCCTTGAGTTTTTGTGTGTAGGTGAGTCTCTTGGCTTTGTTTTCACTTTGGAAAGATGGCTTTTGCAGAAACTATTCCACAATGACCACATCTGACAAGAGTTCTGTTTCTTGCAGAGTGGTGTACTGAGTTTCTTAATGATTGTTGTGAGTTCAAAGCTGATGGCAGTGCTGGATGACTTCTGATTTTGGAGGGATGTCACTTTAATATACTTCTTCTCTAATGCGTTAGCTTTCATTGCAAACCCCTGCATTTCTGGTCTTCAGACTTGTGTTTTGGACAGCACATGTTAAAGCTCCTATCTTCCACAAAGTTTCTGCTTGGGAGAGACCTTCTTAATACAGGATAACTATCTTGTGTTTTATTGCTCTGCTCACTTTTACCATGGTGCAAGAATGAATGGTTTGAATGAGGATTAAACTTTCACATCTGCTCGGTTTGATTTCTGCTACTGTATACCTGTTTTGTTACAGTTACTTTAGCTAAATCAACTTATTATGTCATTCATTAATCATTAACACCAGTATGTTACCTTTGCTTAATCGTGTATTGGACTACAGACGTTTACAAAGTAATCAACATTTTATCTGAAAGCAGACTATTACTTAATATGTTATTTTCTTTAATTTAATAATCACCTAAGACACTCAAGAGTACGAACAGTATACTGTGTACACAGCTACAATACAGATAAAAGCTCAAACACACAGCAATGCCTTTCTTCTCTCTTTCTTCTTT